>NC_133649.1:271567262-271867262 GCF_009905375.1 Apium graveolens
CTGAACTTCTCAATAACTCGGACTGGAATAATTTAATTCAATAATTATTTCAATAAAAACTTTGATATAAAATTTATTCTAATTCTTTGATGTAATTCTCACAATATATTTAAATAATTTAGCAATGGCAAAGTGGGGTATAACTATTGATATGTCATTATCTGGTTCTCGATAAGAGTCAGAAAAACACACGATATGAGTTCTCTACACACTCCATGTGACTTCTCGATAAAAAATTTCCCGTTTCTAATACTCATGTCATGAAGTCACATCTCTACATAATACCCAACATCTCGACATAACCCCTCTTACGCTTTCGAGATCTCAGTTGACCTAATTACAACGATTTTTACCATTCTCAACTTTCAAGCTTTCTCTTTCTCAAAACAATTACCCACTCAAATTCATACACTATCTAATGACATCAACACCCAATGTCAGAGCAGCAATCCCCAAGGATGGAACCAACTATCTAGATTTTGTTGACCCAACACATGCTCGTGATAATTTCAAGTACTATATGAAGTTTGTGGCTGATTCCTACCTCGCAGGAGCCCTAACAGCCAACCATGTGTTGTACTTGGATTTCTCAACGAATTCTGGAATAGTGCAGTTCTTCACACGAATATAGATGATAATCAAGCAATTTCTATGATGATCACTTGCACAATCACATGTTTGGATGCCAAGTTTAATGCAAATAATATCAATAAAGCACTGGAAATCTTTACAGAGAACGTGGTTGAAGCTCCTAGCTCTCAGGGACTGACTAATTCATGGATTTAATCAACTAAAGTGAGAAGATTGACTTGTCCAGGTTGAACAAGAAAACCTGAGAAGGGAGTGGTCCTTTATGTTTGATACAATAATCGGGGCCTCACATGAAGGAAGACAGACTATGATAACCTATAAGTGTGGTTCAGAAGTTTGTGTACTCAATGGCTGTTAGGAATATGTGTTAGGCTTGATGATAAGTTACCAGAAACACCTTAGTAGATTTAATTTAGTATTTTTGTAGCTCTCAATGATGATCACCTAAACATCCGTTGAGAGGGGTAGCTTATGTATTAATAAGTTTGTAACACATTCCTGCACTGTACAATACCTTAAAAAAACTAGATGTTGTAGGATATTCAAGTCATGTGACTACTAGATTGATATACAAAATAGGTTGGCCAATTGTATATATTAGATGCTTTGTAATTTTACATAAATGAAATGGAGTTAACTTCTATAGAAGACTTTCAACGGATGATTCTACAAGGTTTCGACGGATGATCCAAGTCACATTTAACGGATGATCTAATGAAGTTTCAACTGATGATCCAACATAGTTTCGACCGATGATCCAATGAAGATTCAACAGATATTCTAATTCAAATTACAGTTGATAGTAACTTGATAGTCATATGGGTTGATTTGATGCAAATGGAATGTGGCAGCCTATTTACAGGTTTTAGAGAACAAAGAAGCATTTCTATTTCCATGTTTACTTGAAGAAAATTAAAGATACTAGATGGAGAAATGAAGAAGCATGTGATTAGACAAAGTCATATTTTGTTTTATTAGTTTGTCTTACTCACTTGTATCTTGATAATATATAAACCAAGAGTAGTTAGTAGTCAATACAGACTTTGAACAAGAGAAACAGAAAAAAGCTGTATCTGTACAGAATTTCTCTGTTCTTTGTAATTCTACTTGTAAGCAACTGTGTACAATCCTTGTATCACAGAGTTCTCGATCTTATATATATCTCTGGTGGAAAAGTTCAATCCACCAGAAAGTTTTTTAAATACTTGTGTTAATTACTTTGTGTTTGATTACCTTAATATTTTCATTATGCACTTTTGCTTAATCAAACACTGTCATATATATTTGAGATAGAGTGTTTCTTAAAATTGAAAAAGGAACCAGAATTACATTCAACCCCCCTCCTGTAATTCTTTGTTAGATTGTTTGGGAAGAACAATTAGTATCAGAGCAAGCTCTTGAAGTACAAAGAGTTTAAAGATCACAACAACTAACAAGATAAGCAGAAAATATGTTGGAGTAAAAATCCCATTTCTGGACAAAGATAACTATCACCGTTGGAAGATGAAAATGCACCTGCATCTTCTCTCTCAAGATGAAGAATATGTGGATTGTATTGAGAAAGGCCCTCATGCTCCCATGAGAGCTGCTACAGGCAATGAGCCATCTATCTCAAAGCCTAGAGCAGAATGGTTTGATCCAGATATTAAGAAAGTTCATAAGGATAAGAAGGCCATGAACATATTGTTTAATGGTGTTGATGGTGACATGTTTGAAAAAATCATCAATTTCAAAACTGCTAAGCATATCTGGGATACATTTCAAGTTATATGTGATGGAACTGAGCAAGTAAGGGAAAACAAGATGCAACTCTTGATTCAGCAGTATGAGTACTTTCATTGTGAAGACAATAAAACATTAACTGACATTTTAGTAGATCTCAAAAACTGCTAAATGTTCTAAAGCTGCATGGAAGAATCTACCAGACAAAGGATTCTAATCTCAAATTCCTTAGATCTTAACCAAAGGAATGGAAGCCTATGACAGTATCTCTTATAAATTTCCAAGACTACAAGGAATTCACTTTGGATAAACTGTATGGCATTCTGAAGACCTATGAGCTTGAGATAGAACAGGATAAGCAGCTGTAAAAGGGGAAGGAAGAAGAGAGGATCCATTGTATTGGTTGCTGAACAAGAGAGAGAGAGAAAGAGATGAAGGTAGAAGCTGTGAGATCTGCACCAAATCCTAGAGTGTGTGAAGGCAAAGGAAAAGGGCTAGTAGCTGAACATGAAAATCATCTTAGTCAAGATGATATAGATGACATAGATGAACATCTGGCTTTTCTATCCATAAGGTTTTCCAAGCTCAAATTCAAGAAGAATTTTGGAGCATCCAAGCCAAACAGAAACATGGTTGATAAGTCAAAATTTAAATATTTCAGATATGGCTTGAGTGGTCATTTTGCAAGTGAATGCAGAAACCTGATTCTGATAGAAAAAAGTTTGAGCCTGTGGATTACAAGAAGTATTTTGAGCTACTCAAACAAAAGGAAAGGGCTTTTCTAACTCAGTAAAATGACTGGGCTGCTGATGGATTAGATGAGGATGAGGATACACGCTATGTTAATCTAGCACTTATGGCCACATCAGATAAAATAGAAGCCAGTTCATCAAGTAATCATGTAATCACCACTAATCTAGCATATTTATCTAAAGCTGAGTGTAATGATGCTATAAATGACATGTCAACAGAATTATGTCATCTGTGTGTTACACTCAAATCACTCACTAAAGAAAATACTAAGATTAAAGAGAATAATTTGTTTTTGAGTGAAAGAAACAATGTGTTAAAAACTCAATTTGTTGAGTTTGAGAAACTGAAAATAGAGTGCAAGATTGCTAAAGATGAACTAACTGAATCCTTAAAGAAATAGGAGATTTTAAGAAAGTAACTTGAACGTGAACAAAAGGTAATTAAGGCTTGAAATCATCTAGAGATGTCCATACTCAAATTACTAAAGTTCACGGTATAGAGTCTTTTTGTGAAGAATCCTGGAAAAAGAATAAGGAGAAACTGGATCCTAATTTGGCAGAAGGACATTCAACGAATGTGGATTCAACGGATAATGAAGATTATTCATCGAATAAAAAAAAGATTCATCCGTCGAAAGACAAAGAATCACATCCGTCGAGCGAAAGAAATCTAGTTAGCAAAGCCAAGCTAGCTAAGTTAAATGAGAAATATGGATCATTTTCCAAGAACTTTGTTACAGAAGAAACAAGTCAAGTCAAGGGAAACAAGAGAGTAAATATAGAACATCTGTCAATCAAGCAATTGAATGACAGATTGGAGAAGATTGAGGTTAAATCAGAATCTAAAACGAAAAACAATAGGAATGGGAAAGTAGGAATTAACAAATATAACAACTACACACCTGATAAATATGCACCTACAAAAATCTGTGTGAAGTGTGGTAGTGTTAATCATTTTTCTGTTAATTGCAAACTTGATATGCCTACACCCATGTATGCACCTCCATCATTTCCTAACATGCCCACAATACCTATGAATGTTATGCCTGCACATAATTTAAATGCACAATTTGCTAATATTCCATTTGCATAATATCCTTACTATGTTGCATTTAATATGCCTCAAATGTCATTTAGCATGCCTTACTGGAATTATATGTTTGCACAAAATATGCCTTTCCATGTTAACCATCATGTACATGATACTTCTGTTATGATGAATGGTTTTCAAAGCTCTACTCAAATGACCAAGGTTGAATCTCAATCACCTACGTCAAATGAGGAAAAGCCTAAGAAACCTAAGAAAAAGGCTAACAAAGCAGGACCCAAGGAAACTTGGGTACCAAAATCAACTTGATTTGATTTTGTTATGTGCAGGGAAACTGAAAAAATCTTTGGTATTTGGATAGTGAGTGCTCAAGGAACATGACTGGAGATTCTACCCTGCTCACTAAGTTCAAGGAGAGAGATGGCCCAAGTATTACTTTTGGAGATGACAGCAAGGGTTATAATGTGGGATATGGCTTGATTTCTAAAGATAATGTCATCATTGAGGAATTTTCCCTAGTGGATGGACTCAAGCATAATTTGTTGAGTATCATCCAGCATTGTGATAAGGGCAACTCAGTTACATTCAACTCTGAAGCCTGTGTTGTGACCAACAAGAAAAGCAACAAAGTGGTTCTCACTGGAGTGAGAAAAGGTAATGTATATCTAGCTGACTTCACCTCATCAAATGCAGAATCTATCACTTGTCTTTTTAGCAAGGCAGGTCAAGATGAAAGTTGGCTATGGTACAAGAAGTAATCTCATCTTAACTTCAAGACTATGAATGAACTAGTCAGGAAAGATTTGGTAAGAGGCATTCCTCGAGTGGAATTCTCAAATGTTGGATTGTGTGATGCCTGCCAGAAAGGAAAGCAAATCAAGGCATCATTCAAAAGGAAGCTTGAATCAATAATTGAAGAACCCTTACAATTACTACACATGGATTTATTTAGACCAGTCAATGTGTTGTCCATATCAAAGAAAAGATATTGCCTGGTAATTGTGGATGATTTTTCAAAGTTCTCTTGGACATATTTTCACAAATCTAAAGATGAAGCTAGTGAAATCATCATCAATCACATAAGGCAAGTCAACAATCACCCTGATCTCAAAGTTAGAAGAATCAGGAGTGATAATGGAACTGAGTTCAAGAATTCTATGATAAGATTGTTTTGTGAAGAGAATGGAATCATGCATGAATTTTTAGCAGCAAGAACTCCACAACAAAATGGTGTGGTGGAAAGAAAGAACAGGTCTCTTATTGAAGCTGCATGGACAATGCTAGAAGAATCAAAGTTACCAATATACTTTTGGGAAGAAGTTGTGAATACTGCATTCTACACTCAGAATATTTCTTTGGTCAATCAAGCAAAATTGTGATAGCCTCAACCCCGGGATCAGGAGTTGACGTCAACAAAATATAACAAACCACAAATATAAACTACTAATTAAACATTATTATATCAACACGACCCCAAACCAAGATCTGATACAGGTTCAAGTATTATTTAGGGTTACACAAAACTACAACTAACTTATTCAACAAGCCTGACACTCTAACTTATTACAACAACTCATCAGACCTCATGGTCTGATACAAACTACCTCGGAGGAGCCAGGACCGGAGTGGGCTGACACTCTATTCTTCCAAGGTCTGACTAGTCTTCTAGGCATCTGCAATAGATAAATACAAACCAAGCTGTAAGGGTGAGCAATCATTTTCTCAACAGTACCACTATATGAATAACAAGTAAAGCAGTTTATATAAAAACAGTTATAGGAACAGAATTCATAGCTCATTTACGAAAACAGGTAAAACAGGTATAACTGGATATCAACAACTAGCATGCTCTGTAAAACGTAATATCGGTTGTGTGTTGTGTGAATACCAGAGTCCAATTTTAACATGCTATTTTCATTTATAAATCCACTATTCCATTACAGGAAACAAAAATCATTGGTTCCATTACGGGAACCACTAAACCAAAATCAGATATATATTTGGATGAATCCTAGGGACAGCTGATCAGTCTATCCCACCACTAACCTATTCTAGAACTCAGAGACTAGCTAGGTCTCTGTCACGCTGGACTAAGCTGTTTAAATTGGGCGCGCAACCGACTTAGCCTCTTACACAAACCCGATGGGCCGTTACGGGCCTCTTACACAACCATCCAATATCTGATCCGTTTTATCCAGTTTCCAAAATCATTTATCCCTATATCTTTTAAACAATTATATCACAACACACTTTCCAAAACTTTTCCAATTTTAATCACAATTTAAAGATAGGCATTTTCAGAAGTTACTTTTCCCTAAAACATAATTTAAATGAATATTTTTAAATACAGGGGATACGTAACTTAAAATGTTCTGTTCTACTACGTAAATCAAATCACAATTATTCATATATACTGAACCGTAAAAGATTGTTCTCGGGTACTTGCCTTACGAAGCTTTACAACTAACACTGGTTTGACTGTAAACCGACTTTAACTATTGAGTCCTTCGACTTGAACCTACAGAATCGAAACATCCTAGGTTAGACGACCGGTTATACTTAACATATCCTCGCTAGACACTTTACCAAAATGATAACGATTCCATACCTGTACTTATACGTATAATATAGTACACGTAATAGTAGTACACTTAACAGTCAGGGTTTGATTAGTATTTATTTAAATATATACACTCGACTCATATTTAAAATATTTTTCAGAAAATTTGGACAACGACTCCTCTATTTATAGGCCTACCCGTCGAAACATCATCGATGTCAAATTCACAACAATTCACAATCCACAATTTATAACTCCATATGACACGCAACACAATTACTTATTTAGTTTCAAAAATAATTTATACGAATCAGTTTTACTTTTTTTTAAATATTTAGGATTCAGATAAAAATCATCACCGTCCGCTCGTAAAAATTCATCGCAGACGGAGGCAAAATTTTCGGGGCACCCGATTATTCGGGTTCCAACACAAAAATTTCACCGATAATTTTATAAATCAATCTCGCACGAATTATTTAATATCACGAATGTTAATCAAACGATTCCTGCAGAAAATTGGATAAAATAATTAAAATTCGAAATTAAACAGGACACACGCGCGTGTGAAACACGCGGCACCACCGCAGCAAAACAGAAACGCAGAACTAGCTGGGAACCATCCTGGTAAAACATACACACAGCCCATATAAACACACACATGACACAATACACACACATGGACAGATACATACATACATATATATAAATATATATATATATATCCAAGCATGACTGAATCAAGCCAACAACCTGAACAAGAAGAAAGGGGATGGCCAGATTAATTACCAGAGAAACAGAGCAATCGGAAAAACGAGAAACAGAAGGAACGGGAGAGATGTGAGGGAGGGAAGAGGAGAGAGAAGGAGGATAAGAGAAGGAGAGAGATGAGATTGAGAAAACCCGAGAGATTCCGAGAGGGAGAGATTGAACAGAGTGAGAGAGAAGAGAGTGCAGGGAGGAAACATTGGTGGGTTTGGGTGTTTGTTTTTAATTTTTTTTCTTTCCTTAATCACAATTGCAACATGTAGCTAGAAAATTCTAAAAAACTGACACGTATACTTCGAGATAATCTCGAAAGTTCTGAGACCCGATTTGTTCCGGTATTTGGTTTTTAACGAATAAATTACGGGCGATAATAAACCAAAAATTTACCAAAGTAGTTTTAAAATTTTATAAATTTCCTAAAATTAATAAAACATAAATTTTATAATTTTTAAATCATTTTTGAAACGCAGCCTATACCCGTATTTAACGATTAAACGAAACAACGCGCGGGTGAATTTAATCCCAAAAATCTCCAAAATAATTTTAAAATTCTCAGAATATTAAAAACCTAATAAAATATGAGTTTCGTAATTTTTGAAGCATTCTGGAATTAAATACTGATTTTACAAATAAATGCAATCTGAAAATCATTTAAGGATAAATAATTAATGAAATATTGATTTCTAAATTTTATAAAATCCCAAAAATAATTATTGAAATTATAAAACCATAAAAACAATTTTAGAGACAATCCAAATATTTATGAAAATTAATTTTCCATAAAACCACTTTTAAAAGTGAAACAAAAATAATATGGTTCAACAAACAATTATACGAATAATCCTCGCAGATCAACAATCACATATAAATAATAATAAACACAGCACGGCTGTCAGAATCAATGTACACCTTTTGTTTAATTAATTACGTAATAATTACACATTTAAATAATACAGAAATATACGAGTCGTTATAAAAATACATGACTCCCTACCAATTGTTCAAGAACAGGAAGCCAACATTAAACTTTATTCATGTCTTTGGCTGCAAATGTTATATACTAAAGAATCAAATTGAGCAACATGGAAAGTTTGATACTAAAGCAGATGAAGGTATTTTTGTTGGATATGTAGTTGGAAAAGAATACAGAGTCTACAATCTTGTAACCAACATTGTTATGGAATCTGTACATGTTGTGTTTGATGATAAGAAGATTGAAGGACAGTAAGATGAAGGTTTCTATGATAGCCTCAAATTTAACAATGTTGAGATAAGTTGTGATGATAGTGATGATGAAAGTGATCAAGAAATAAGATCTAAGGATAATACAGAAAAATATAATATAAATGAAGTAAATAATTCAACATCCATCGAGAGATAAAGTGCATCATCCGTTGAGAGACAATCTGCATCATCCGTCGAGAGGGAAAGATCAACATTTGTGGAGCCATCAATAGGAGTTGAAAGTCAATACAGATCACACTCAGATAGAACCCCTACTTCAAGTCAAAGATCCACAAACTCAGGGGGAGTTTCTACTAATCAAAACTCAGTCACACATCAAGACAATTATGAGGCCTCTTCATCTAGAGCTAATCTAACTCAACAAAGAAAATGGACTAGAGATCACCCATTTAAATTAATTATTGGTGATGCATCTTCAAGAGTACAAACTAGGAAAGCAACTCAAGAAAAATGTCTATACAACAGCTTCTTATCTTAGGAAGAGCCTAAGAAGGTAGAAGAAACTTTGTTGGATCCTGATTGGGTTTTAGCTATGCAGAAAGAGCTAAACCAATTTAAAAGGAATAAATTTTGGAAGCTGGTACCCAAACCTAAAGGCAAAAATCCTTTTGACACCAAATGGGTATTCAGAAACAAGATTGATGAAAATGGCATAGTAGTCAGGAACTAAACTAGATTGGTTGCTAAGGGCTATTGTCAACAAGAAGGAATAGATTCTGATGAAATATTTGCTCCTGTTGCAAGACTTGAAGCCATCAGAATTTTTCTAGCCTATGCAGCCCATGCCAATTTCAAGGTCTATCAAATGGATGTTAAAAGTGCATTTATGAATGGAGATTTGTTGGAGGAAATCTATGTCAGTTAGCCTCCTGATTTTGAAGACCCCAACTTTCCATAATATGTCTACTATCTTTTGAAAGCACTTTATGATTTGAAGCAAGCACCTAGAACCCGGTATGACACTCTATCAAAATTTTCTCTTAGAAAATCATTTCACAAGGCATACTGTTGATAAAACTCTCTTCTTTAGAAATATAAATGGCTCTAGTATACTTATTCAAATTTATGTAGATAATATTATATTTGGCTCTACGGATGAGAAACTTTGTAAAAAGTTTGCCAAATTGATGCAAACTAAGTATGAAATGAGGATGATGGGAGAACTGACTTACTTTCTTAGTTTGTAAATTAAGCAAGTTAGTGATGGAATATTCATTAGTCAAACCAAATATATTTATGATCTTTTAAAGAAGTTTGACTTAATGGATTGCACATCAGCAAAAACACCCATGGCCACTGCCATCAATCTTGAATTAAACACTACTGAAAAGTCTGTGGATATTTCAAGTTATAGAGGTATGGTTGGCTCACTTTTATATTTAACAGCTAGTATATAATGTTTTCTACTAGTCTTTGTGCTAGATTTCAGGCTGATCCTAGAGAATCTCATTTAGTAGCTATTATGAGAATTTTTAGATATCTCAAAGGAACACCAAAACTTGGCATTTGGTATCCTAGAGATTCTGGTTTTAATCTAACTGGTTATTCAGATGCAGATTATGCAGGTTGTAAAATTGATAGAAAAAGTACAACAAGAACCTGTCAATTTCTAGGAAACAAACTAGTATCCTGGTTCAGTAGAAAACAAAATTCAATATCTACTTCCAAAGCTGAGGCTGAATATATTGATGCTGGTAGCTGTTGTGCACAGATTTTATGGATGAAAAACCTACTTTTGGACTATGGTCTACAGGTGGATAAGATTCCTATTTTCTGTGATAACACAAGTGTCATTGCAATCACTGAAAATCCAGTACAACATTCAAGGACAAAGCACATTGACATCAAGTACCATTTCATTAGAGAACATGTCATGAATGGTACTGTGGAACTTCATTTTGTTCCAAGTGAGAAGCAACTTGCAGAAATTTTCACCAAGCCACTAGATGAATCCACATTTACTAGGTTGGTAAGTGAGTTAGGTATGCTAAATTACTCTTAAATTACTTTTAATATCTTTGCTAGTTATAATGCAGCCAGAATAAAGTTTGATGTTTCTTGTCAAAGATGAAATTTTGGCTAAGTCAAAATTTACATCTCGATGGATGTTCATTATCTATCGAAAATGAATATCCGTTGAATTTTAATTACCTATTGAAAATAAAATATTATTCTGGGTACTTTTTATCTCGACGGATATATGTTCTATCTTCATTCGTCGAATTGCTTTCAGCATAGTCGTTAATTCTATTTATCATCTATCAGATTTACTTATAGCATGTAAGTATATTTCGATGGATAATGTTAGAATTTTGACAGTTTATTCATTTTTTTAAACGGTTATTTTAGGCAAATTTCATTGGTTACTTTATTATTTTACTTTTTAACCGTTTATTTCTGAGAAAGTATAAAAGCCTATTTCACTTTCATTTTTACTTTATCTTTCTCAAACAATTTATACTAACTCTCCTCGTCTCCAAAGCAAAAAGCCTCTTTCTGCAATTACTTTCAATCACAGCAATGGCACCAGTGGTCAAGATCATGTCTCAAACTGGGTTTGTATATGAAAAGAACAATTTTGTAGCATTGGTGAACAAGGATATTGCTACTTTTGAAGACTATCACAAAATGATGGATTTCATTCAAAGTTGAAAACTAAGTTAAACTATGCTGGAGTCTCCGGTCATCTACTGTGAAGTTATTGAGGAGATTTGGAATATCGTTGTTTTCAATTCTAAGTACAAAACCATTACCTTCTCTCTCAAAGGTAAGGACCATTGCATTAATAGTGATATACTGTAAGCATGCTTTAAACTGCCTGAAAATAACACTCTTGTTCCACACACAGACACAGATGTGAGCAACCCGCTTACTTCTATGGGTTATTCTCTTAATCCCTCCAAGTTAGGTGAGGTTAGGAGAATGGGCCTTAGAAAAGAGTGGAACTTTCTCTGTGATTCTTTTGTTAAGGTTTTTCTGGAAAGATTAGTAACTTTGATGTTGTTAGTTATTCTATTGTTAACATGCTTTATATGCTTTTGAGTGATAAGTATTTTAATTTTAGTAACTCTGTGATGTATGGGTTAGGGAATAAGCTAGGAGATACAAAGAAAAGATCTAAGAACATATATTATGCTAGATTCTTTATGTACTAGCTAACTTTGTTTCTGAAGATCTTATAATTGAGAACCCAACCAACAAGCTATATTGTTGGGTTGAAGAAAGGAGAGTTATTGTTGACCTAAACAGGGCAAATCACCATAGTGAGATTCCCCCCATTTACTTTCCAATCATGAATGTAACACCCCAAAATCTGGGGTCAGGGGATTTGGTCGTCACTATGAAACCTTAATCCAAAATAACCTGTTTAATCAATAAACAAATGCCAGCTAAAGATATTTAGCATCTATAACCTCAAACTAATCCAAGATCTTTTAAGGTTATAGTTCCAGAAACAAGATATCCAAATTTCCACAGAATAATTTTTCACTTTCTTTTAAAACTCTTTTCAATAATTCCCAAATTCAAAGCTTAACCCACCAGTATAACTTCGGAAAGAAGTGTACTAGGTCCAAATATAATAACTTAACTAATATATATACAAAAAGCTTTATATAATAGAACTTACACTAGTACGCAAACCCTGGACCAACCATAGTCCGCAAATGCTCATCAAGTTCATTATAACATATATGTGGTCTTTTGATATAAAAACTAACGTCTGTAATAGAACAGAACATTTAAAATCATAATTGCTGAATCAGAAAATTTAGTTAAGAAATCCCAGAATTGGTTCCTCATCTATATTCAAAATCTTTTTGATATTTTTGAGCAAAATTCTTCAGTAATACTTTGAATCTCGGCTAGAATAAAACTCGTAAAACAATGTTTACGGAAATATTATAAACAACAATAATATGAAACAGTGATTTTGGACTGAATCATATACTTTATATCAATTTAACTTAAACCCCTATCATGAAATGAATCAAAATTGCATCTCACAATTATCCAAACTGGAAAGAGTTGATAAATCATTTATTTATGATTATCAGCAATAATATATGCATGAGAATAAAAGCTATCATAAGCTTAAAGAGTAAGCGATAAGTTTTAGATTGGAATCTTTCTCCGACGGATGTACTATCACATGTTGATCAGCCCGTGTGATACTGGATCATGATTCGTAGAAATATATCCCAAAATACGAGTACTCAAATAAAAAGGCAATATATCTTCCTGTGGCATAGTTTGTATTATAAATATTTCATATAATACATGGCCCTCCGCTAGACCGTCCGCCCCGGTCACTTACACATTCATCCAATTAAAAAAATATTTTTCACCGAGAAATCGAATCAATCGATATCCCTAAATTACCGACTCCCCATTTCATATGGTCCGAAGTAACTGCATCAACTGATGGTGAGATAACTAGAATGATTAGTTATTCGCTTAATATATCATCAAAATCTACTGTATAGAGTATATCTGGATAGAATAGTTATTCACTATCTATCTGGAAATTAAATTATATTCTAGCAGAACAATTGCTAGAATAGCATGATTTCAATAATCCAATGATTACATACATGCAATGTCTCACAAAATCTTTGTAAAATAATCTAAATTTTCGAGTAAGTAAACATTTATAAATCTAAGCAGTTTGATATGTAAAACATATAACTATTCTGGAATTAAAATAGCATAGAGAACTTGTCTTTGGTTTTAGCAGTTAGTCACGCTCGCAGCAACATAATTATCTCAGTCTGGCATCTCATGAATTCACTGTCTTTCTATTTCGACGACTCACTGATATGCTACACATGTGATTGCTAGAAGCTTGATAACCAACACCATTCCATTCCATTCTTTCCAATGTCTGGTCCTGATCAACTCGAACGATCTGCATCTATAATTAAAATATACAACTTTAATCGTCTAAATGATAGTTACTCGACGAACTGCGCGTCAAAACCCTATCGTCTACCCATACGATAGCCCACACATAAAGAAAACAGTCTAAAACAAGACTCTTGACCCACGTACACACATAATTCATATATCACATAAACATATAACTCGCATATCACATAATTCATATAACACATGATTCGGTTTGTCAAAACATTTGACTCGGTACTTTTAGAATTGAAATTAGGTCAAAATATGATTTATCGATCAATAATCAACTCGGAACGATTCACAAAATAGGAAACCTTTCTATAGAAAAGGATTTAGATCTCGAAAGTATTTTTATTGGAAGCAGAATATTTTTCGGAGTCTAGACGCGTTCGTTTCGTATTAATCGGACAAACGGTTTATTTATTATGAATAAAATAAGAATAAATCAAATATATTAATTGATTTTTAAATACTCAAATATATTTTCAAAAGCTCAAAATAATTTTTAGAAATTATTTGGCTCAATTATAAATAATTACAGTTTATTCAACTATTTATAAATAAAATTAATTGTTTAAATGAATTAATCAATTAATTTAAGTGAATAAATAATTAATCAAAAAAAATATAAATAATTAAATCAAATTATAATTTTCGAAAATAATAAAAGATAATGATTTGAAATTAAAATAGATATTTTAAAAAAAAAATCAAAATAACGTCTTTGTAAAACGAACTTTTCCCCGTGGTCAGAACCCCTCAAAATCAATCCCAAACAATACAATCCAACTATACTCTAATAAAATTAATAAATTTAAAACACACAGTAATTTATATTTGCACGTATAAACACGCTGGAAACGAAAAATTATGAAATGAATATATAAACACTAACATGCTATAATATACTAAGTACAAAAGCGGGATTTCGAAATCGTTACCCAAAATATATTCTGATCACCCTGCAGAGATTATCTGATGTCCGGAAAATATCTCCAGAAAAATCTGAAATTAATAGCCATAGACATACACACGTTGAAACGCCATGTGGAGTAATTAACGCCGTCAAACTCCTTTTTTACACCCCGAAAATAAATTAAAACGGAAAATATGCTCTGCAAATTTTCTTCTCAAAATCTCACAATATATATATATACATATGCGTAAGTATCGAAGCGCTGATCAATTTTATATATAACAATTGAAATTTGGATGAACGATTTATAAGATATGAATTTTTGAAAATTAAAAGTAAATAAATATACGGAGAGGAGTAGAGAGAAGAGAGAGAGATGAGGGAACAGGAAAGAGGGGGCGGCGCGGAAAAAAAATGATAAGGGGGAGGGGGTAAGGCGCCAAGTGGGTAAGGGGGTGGGGCTGGGTTTTATATTTTTTTGTTTGTTTTTTATATATATAACTTCAGCTGGTGCCACGTGTTTCTTTATGCTTGCAAGCCCAGTTTTGTTCCGCAATTTACGTTTTAACAAACAATTTTGCGGATAAAAATAATCCGTAAAATTATCAAAATAATTTTAAAATTTCCCAAATATTCAAAAACTAGTAAAATATAAATTTCGTAATTTTTAATACATTTCTGAATCTAACATCAGACCCGCAATTCGTGATTTAACGAACAACTTGCGAGTGAAACTAACTCAAAAAATTACCAAAATAATTCTAAAATTCTCGGAATATTTTAAAACTAATAAAATAAAATATTCATAATTTTTAAAATATGTTTGAATTGTGCAACATACCCGTATTTTATGATTTAACGAACAAAGATGTGGGTGAATATAATCCGAAAAATTTCTAAAATAAATTTAAAATTCTCGAAATATTCAAAACTTAAGAAAATATAAGTTTCATAATTTTTGAAATATTCTTGAATTTAATACTAAATTTACACTTATATATAATTAGAAAATCATTTAGAGATAAATAATTGACGAAATATTATTTTCTAAATTTTATAAATTTCCATAAATAATTATTGATATTGTAAAGCCATAAAAATAATTTTAGAGATAATTCCAATATTTATGAAAATAAATCCTCAATAAATCACTTTTAAAGATAAAAACAAAACGATACGACTCAATAATTTATAATACAAATAATCCTTAATGTCCACTCTCCACTGAGTCATACACATTTAATATTACATATAACACATAGCTGACAAAATATCCACTCAATCAAAATGAACTCAATTTACCGTTATCAATAAAATGATCGGCTTTCAATAAACTTTTGAAAATAATACATTTAAGTAAATATTTTCAGAAATTAACAAGGATCGATACAACACTTAACAATTAGCACATTACCATTTAATAAGATAAACTAATCAAATAAGAATAAAATTCATATTCTAACAATAATAATAATAATTCTGATAAATACGGGATATCACAATGGAGGAACCTCAGGTAAGTGAGGTAAATACTTCTGTCTCTACTACTTCCCAACCACCAATTTCTTTACAAACCTCTGTGACAATGACCCAACAGATGCCTACGCAAGTTACACAACCAAAAATTTCTAAATCCAAGTCTAAGAAACCCCACTCTAGTTCCTCTCAAAAGAAACTAGTTTCAAAATCTACTAAAACCAAGGAGGGGAGTGTGAAGGGAAGTAAGGTTGGTGAAGGACAGGGTGAAAATCAAAGAAGCCCTAAGTATAGGGAGAGTGAGGTGTGTATAACCCAGCCTAGCCACACTGCAGTTTCCCACTGTAGTGATTAATAAGGAATTCAGCTCATTGCTAGTTGCATCCTCCCAAAAGGATGTGACTATTGAACAAAGCTCTCAGCCAAGGGCATAGGACAAAAGGGTTAGGGACACAGACCTACCTCAAAATTACAAAAGAAAGAAGAAATCTAAACACACTGAAGATACACAGGGTGCACACACTGTGCAAACTGCAGTCAAAGACTCAGTTATAGCATCTTCTCAAATTCAGTTTGATATGGCTCCAGTAAATGTGGAGTCATAGCCAAAATCTGTAATTATGGAAGCACTTCACATACAAAACTCACCCACAAATTCTCTGGATTTGGACATGATTCACACATCAATTCATGATTCTCCATCTTTAACTCTCTTGGAGGAGCCAAAATCTACAGCAAGTGGACATCATCTTTTAGATATTTGTTGGCTAACTTGCCATTTCTTTCTGAAAATATTGAGAATTCTATGGACAATCTGAAATCAATCACCACAGATTCTACAATAATTTCAACTCCAAACTCATTCATTTCCACTGTTTCGACGGATATTATTCATCCGTTGACTAGTGATTATATCTCGACGGATTTGCTTAACAGCAATTATCCGTTGAATTTCTCAACTACAATTTCGACGGATGTCTCTCATCTGTTGAATGTCACTGTACCACTTGAAATTTCAACAATTGTTACAAGTGCAGATGACTTAGTAGTAGTTCAATCACTACAAGGATTGAGGGAAGGGAGTGAACATAGTGAGAGGCTGAGTTGCTCTCAGGAAAAAGGAGAGGAAATGAGTGACAAAATGCAAGCTATTTATTCCAGCTTGGCAAAAGAAAGTGAGAGGAGTCCCGCCTTAGATGGTGAAGGTGGGGATGTGAGGGTGGGAAGCCAAGTGGAGCCCTTGATGTAAAAACAGAGAAAAAATGAGAGAAAAGCAGGTACAGGTGAAATAAGAGTGGCAACCATTGCTAGTGAGTCAATGAATGTCAATGATGCAGAAAAAAGAGAGACTATATCAACAAGAATATCAAGTTGTTATAGATTATATCTCTTTGGATGCTGAGACATTTACTCATCCTATCCTAGCATATCAACTTATGGCTGGACAAGGCAATGAGGAAGGTGAGAAGATTCTGAATTTGGTGCACACAACAACATCTATGCTAAGGGCCGAGGATGCAATCAAATGCCATGCCCTCCACAGCTGGTGATAATTTTGAGTATCCCTCTGGTGGTTCTGAAGACTCTTTTGGGGATGATGGTGAGGATGGTGAAGGAGAAAGCATAGACATAGAGGGGGGTGTAGACACTCTATCATGGATGCTACACAAGGACTGCACTTATTCACATCTCCAAACCACACTTTTTAAGTTGATTCATGACACCCAAAATGCAATTCAAGCAGCCACAAGTGCCAGCACCAATTTCTACTCAAAGCACATCTGGAGTCTCTGCAATTGTACAAGATTCAAGCTCTAAAGAAAAATTAAGATGTGAAACTAAAGAAAGAACTTGCTGAAGTTAAACAAGATTTTGTTACTAGGTTAAATGCTAGGTTTCCAAACACAACCATGACAGAAATAGTCCAGAAGCTGAGAAGGGAAGCTGATTTAAACAGAAAAGATGAGGCCATGGATTCAGACTTACAAATGTGGAGAAATCAATGGCCAAGATACTTGCAAATCAGGAAACTCAGACAGGTCTACTAAAGCAACTGATGGATGCACAAACCCTAAACCATGCTAAAATTGATGCTAACAAAAAGGGGGAGAACAATGCAATCATTATGAGTTAGTAAGGGGGAGTCAGTTAGTGAAGGGGAGAAAGTGCACATTCAATTTAGTAAGGTAATTGTTCCATAAATTACCCTCACAAAGCCACCATGAATGCTAGATAGCATTGAACTGATACAAATAGCAGCAGCTGAACTAGAGCTGAAAGAAAAATGGAAAAAGATTGATGAGAAGATTGAGAAGAACTTTGTTCAAATTGCAAAATCTGAAAAATTAGTGAAACATTTTACTCAATTAAGGCCAATTTCAATCAATAAAATGATCTTAGGGAATTTGGAGAAAGGTCAACCCTCAGCAAGAATACTTCTACATGCCAATATGATTTTACAGCCAAAGAAAAACTACCCAAAAAATTCAAGCAAAAATCCATTGGACCTAGTCTATGCAACTCCCAAGCCTGATAATAAGAAGCTGCTTGGTAGATCTATTGCTTATCACAAAGATCCAAGAGACTCAGTATTAAAGAAGAGGATTGCTAAAGTCTACAGGCTTGGCAAATTGATCTATGTGATGGCTGGATATCCACAATTTGCAGAAGCTAAGAAAGAAAAAAAGGTGAGTCTCAAACAATAGAAAAGTCAAGCTGCCTTCGATGCCAAGAACCAAGCTAAGAATCCTGCAACCACAAAATCAGAGATGCCTGCTGTGATAGCTGAGTCTGTGAATGAAGAAAAGCAAAAGGAGCTAAAGCAGAAAATTGAAAAAAAGGGTGAGAAAGGAAACAACCAAAAGGAAGCTG
Source organism: Apium graveolens (assembly GCF_009905375.1). Classification (NCBI taxonomy): domain Eukaryota; kingdom Viridiplantae; phylum Streptophyta; class Magnoliopsida; order Apiales; family Apiaceae; genus Apium; species Apium graveolens. The sequence continues at coordinate 271,586,114 of NC_133649.1, forward strand.
GATTTTGGAGAAGAAAAAGAAGAAGATGAACCCGAGTCTACCCAGTCTATCACTGCAAATCAATCAACTTTGTCCATTATGGAGCAAGCTGAAACCAAGGTCTATCCAGATGTGAATTTTCATGATGAGCTAACCATTCCAAAGGATGAACCAATAGACTGGGAAAACCTACCTATCCCTGACCTAAACTTCCCAATTCCAACTACCTCAACTAAAAGAAGAAAATCCAAACCAAGCAAGCCAGTCAAATCAGTTCTATTCAAATCCAAAAATCTACCCAAACCCAAACCAACTATCAACAACGGAGATCAACTCTACATATATGATATCAAGGAGTTTTCAGATCTCAATCTCTATCTGGATGAGCTAGATGAAGCGAGAGCTATTGATGCTTACAAGAAGCTTCCAGTGAGATTGGTGTTCAGGTACAAGGGTGGAAAAGAGATGACTTGGCCTCTTCACAGAATTTTCAATGAAGGCTTTTCTGTTTTGATGAAAATATTCTCCTCGATAAAGAAGAACTTTGGGTTCAACATTGTTTCCAAAAAGATAGTACTTAACAAAATTGAGGAGATAAGAAATAGCTGAAGAGACCCAAATGCACTCCCAAGAGTCTTAATTATTCCCTACAATTGAGATAGAGTGCATTTGAGGCCATACTGGATAATGGAGTTCAAGGATAAAAAGAATACCAGAAGATTCTTCATATTAGAAGATTAGCTAAAGATTTCAAGCAATAAAACTCTCATGGAGATGCAAGAGAAGCTGGATCAGACTAATGAAGATGAATCTGAATTCTACAGGCAACTTCAACACCAGATTGAAGAGAATAATGAGAAACTGGGAAAGAAGTCTAGAAATCCAAGGAAATGAGCTAAATTTCCTCAATCTAAAGAAGCACCTTGAAAATGGCTTGTGAGATTTTCTATGAACCTTCCTCTGTATAATTTTAAATAAATCACAGCACTTGTCAATTTTATGTACATTTAATCAGTATGTATTCTTAGGGTGTTTTGTTATCACCAAGTTTCTCTTAATTTATGCTTACAATTCCTGTAAACATAAATTGGGGGAGATTTTAAGGAATATGTATTAGGCTTGATGATAAGTTCAACAAAACATCTTAGTATATTTAATTTAGTGTTTTTGAAGCTCTCAACGGATGATCACCTTAACATCCTTTGAGAGGGCACCTTATAAATTAATAAGTTTTGTAACATATTCCTGCACTCTATAATACCTTAAAGAACTAGATGTTGTAGGATATTAAAAGTCATGTTAACTACTAGATTCATATGCAAAATAGGTTGGCCAATTGTATATATTAGATGCCTTGTAATTTTGCATAAATGAAATGGACTTTACTGGATGGAGAAATGAAGAAGCATGTGATTAGATAAAGACACGTTTTGTTTTATTATTTTATCTTATTCACCTGTATCTTGGTAATATATAAACCAAGAGTAGCTAGTAGTAAATACAGAACTTGAACAAGAGAAATAGAAAAAGCTGTATCTATAAAGAATTTCTCTGTTCTTTGTAATTCTACTTGTAAGCGGCTATGTACAATCTGAAAGAGATATGTCCTAAGTCCAATCATGTATGAGGATTTAGGAATAACTTTTATGTAATCTATTTTGATTTCATTGATATTAATAAAAGGCTTGTTTTGTTTTTATTGCGGGCTCTATCTATTTATATATTTAAATAAGATATACCACAGTTTAGAGTAAAGCTTTTTATGGACTGTGATGAGATCATAATAATGAGACCTAAAAGATGATAACTCTAAACTTAAATAGTTCCTGGTCGTAGGAATACTAACTGGTAATTAATAATCCGCAAAGATCGGTACATACAATGCTTGCTTTATTATGAAGGATGTCTGTTCTCATAGACATTTGTGTGGTGACACTATAGCTAGTATGTAGGTGCTTATTATTGAATAAGTTCACTGAACATGACTCACACAGCTGAACAACTGATGGAGTTCACTCACGTGTCAGCAGTTGTTCACATAGTGATAGTTGTACAAGTATCCTTAGACTTGAGGTCATCATAGTCATCTTGTGTACACTGAACTATGCTTTGGTTTAGCTCTTAGTCTCAAGGGACAATTATAAGGGCTCTACTGGGTATAGGAATTTGTACACGAAGATAGTGTATGATCAATAAAGGATCTACCCCTTCCAGTGTAGGAAGAGAATGTTCAATGCTGATCCACTTATGTTAGTTCAGGAATCTCTGGCCAGAGTGAATGAAATTAGAAAGGAGTTTCTAATTTACATTAAATAGAACTAAGCATAGTGAATGGGAAAGCAAGTGATTAAATAAGATAGGCTTGACACAAGTTTCATTCCTTGTATTTAATCGTGACATTGCAGGGTAGAAGGAATTAATTATACGGTAACTACTCACTGAATAGGTTCTTGGTATTCTAAGCAGTGAATTCGTATTATCCGGATAGTCGCGATATGCTGAGAAGTATCCCTCACGATGTAGAATAAATATGATTAATTAATTAATCATATTTAATGAATTAGAGAATTTATATAAATAATGATAAAATAGTTTTATTATTATTTATTTCTACTACCGGCTTAATATTGAACCTACAGGGTCACACCATAAAAGAGAATGATTTATGGTGGAGAAATTAATTAATAATGGCTGATAATTATTTATTTATGAAATAAATAATTAATTGGAAAATTTAATAATTGATTAAATGAGATTTAATTGATTATAAATTAATTAATAAAAGGTTCTTAATATTATTAATTAAGAATTTAATTTTTAGAAATTAAATCAAGTGAGAGAATTATTTCTAAAGAGTTTAGAAAAAGGATTAATAATTAAAAGGTGTTTTAATTATTAGTGAGAATAATAAAGGGTTAATAATAATAATATTTTATGGGAAAATTTTCAGCTGAAAATTTTGCCTATAAATATACTATTATAGACCCTATTTTTGCCTCAACCAAAAAGATTTACAAAACCCTAATTCTCTCCATCTCCTCCTTCATTACATCGTTTTCTTGGTGGATACCGGTGGAGTGCTTCACACTTGAGGAGCAGCTGCTAAGGATCTCCGTTCATCATTTTTGGATCGCCATTAAAGACCTCCATCTTTTCATTAACGTAAAGCTTCTTAAGGTAAACATACTGAACTATGAATTAAATATTATTTTTCACATGGATTCTGCGGAGGGTTTCATTTTTTTTTAAGATTTAAATTTACGTTTTTGCTGCGTTTATGTGCTAAAAACCCTTCAATGGTATCAGAGCTACTTGTGAAAAGTTTTTAATTCGTTTATGTGTTTAACTATTTTCGATATATGAGCATGTACGTGATTCGCCATGATTTGATGTTGATATAATATGCTTATATATGTATGGTTTTGAATATATGATATTCATGTGAGTTGTATAATCATAAGATGATTATGTAATCTGTATATATACTGATATATACATAATTTATGTTTGTTCTAATTATGAGAATCATATTAGATACGGATTCTGAATTGGCTGCTGCAGATTTGCTGAAATCTAGGTCTGGTGTCCGATTTACGTAAACGAATACCCTATTCCATAGGTAAACGAGCATCTGAACAAAACTGATAGCCAAAGCTATCAACGACTCGTCTGTAAGGCGTTTGACGTCGTTTACTAGCCGTAAACAGTGATTCTTGTTTTTCTGATTTGATCTGATTTTTCTGATTTTTGTCATATTTTCTTTTTATGATTAGATCATGGATAATATGATATGTTAAGATCAGATTATGTGTTTTAACATGCTTTTATGTGTTGTATGAGCATGGTGGATGGTTATGGCCTTTCGACCTTAGTGTAATGGTTTTGGTTTTGGTTTTAAATATGACTTGCATGTCGTCAATCTTTGTAATCATAAATCTCGAATGTAACTCGAGTTATTCTTGTAAGTTCATTAGATTAGTTTTACTTTCAATCATGTAATGTAATTGAAGACTCAAGAAGGCTATCCAATGGAGGTGATACAAAGAAGAAGACGGGGCATACAAGAAGTCTAAACAAAGAAGAAGACTTATGTAATAAGTAGTTGTATTTATTTCCATCACCATATTAGATTGAACTTGATCTTTATAATGAGCTTGATAAAGATCACATAGGATGGGGCCATAACCAAACACATTTACTTTATTTCACTTTATATTTACTTGTTTATTTAATTTTATATATGAGATATATGCCTATGTTTACCATGCGATGATAGATTTAGGTGAACTTAAATCAATATAAGGCGTGCTCTAGAAAATCTAGAATAGGAATCGTTTCTTGCCTTAACAATAAATATTATGAATACGATCATGAGATTCTTGTGTTTATGAAACACGTAATTGAATATGAATTTTCAATATTGAGAGAAAGGATGATTCTGTCAACAACAGATTTCTATCTGTAAGAAAGGGTTATTAAGTGACGCTTCTTGACAATGCTCCACCCGATCTGGGAATCATCTGATTATCGATTATTGATTTGAAATATTTAATTTAAAAGGAAGAATCTCTTTATAATATGATTATGATTGTAACGTAATATAATCCCTCTAAAATTAAATAATATCAAGTAGTAATTGGTCAATGACACAACGGGCTTGTGTCGGTCATAGCCTTCCAACATGGTATAAAGTGGTTCTTATTTTTAAATCATTGTCGTTTCGTGCTACAGCCGAGGGCTTCGATTTCGAAATAAGAAATAATTGTCTATTACATAGAGATGTGTACATTGAATTAGAATCTAAAGGTCGGTACGTGCTACAGCCGTGGGCCGTTAGAGACTGATTCAATTGTACGAAATGTTGGGTTAGAATTGACTTAGAATATTGAGTTTGTCGTGCCACAGCAGTGACTCAATTATTCAAGAGGCTAAACTTATATTAGGGAATAACATAAGATGTAATTGACAAGAGTTGTTTTCCTATTGAACATCACATGACGTTTTGTGCCACAGCCGAGGTTGTGTGATGGAATGTAGGATCCCTATTCCCACTAGCATTATGAATGCTTAATTTTCACTTAGGGGTTTGAAAAAATTAGATAAACTAGTGGGAGACACTTATGAATAAAGACCCGATTCATATAGTGTTTTGAAATGAAATTGAATATTTTTTAAGTGTTGTTATGTGTTTATCATTTACAGATTTACTATATTCATCATGTCTTCTGCATTATCACTCCGGAGCATACTAGATGCTCACAAGTTGGCTGGTCCTAATTTAGCTGTTTGTTTTCACTGTAACAAGTTGGGGCACTGGAAGAGGAACTACAAGGTTTACCTTGCAGAATTGAAGAAGAAGAAGAAGGGTAGTAAAACTACCGCTTCTGATTCAGGCATGTTCATGATCGAAGTTAATATGTCACTAGGTCAAATTTCTACTTGGGTATTAGTACCGCCTATGGTTCTCATATTTTCAATTCGTTGCAAGGACTAAAGGGAAGTAGGACTCTTGAAAAAGATGAGGTGATTCTACGTATGGACAATGGAGCAAGGGTTGTGGCCATATTTGTAGGATCATTTAGTTTACATATGCCTACGGGCAAAGACTATTATTTTGAATAATTGTTATTACGTTCCCTCTATTGTGAGGAATATTGTTTCTATTCCTATGTTGGATGTGGATGGTTTTTCATTTATTATTAAGAATAATGAATGTTCTATCCTTAGAGATAATGTTCTTTTTGGACGTGGCATTTTAAATAATGGTCTGTATGTATGTGATGTAGAGCATGATTTACTTCAGATTGAACAAACTAATAAAAGAAAACGAGATGATGAAAATCTGACCTATTTATGGCACTGTAGGCTAGGTCATATTAGTGAAAATAGACTGCGTACATTGCATAAGGAAGGGTTACTTGACCCCTTTGATTTTGAATCATATCCTACATGCGAGTCTTGTCTATTGGGTAAAATGACCAAATCTCCATTTAGTGGACATGGAGAGAGGGCTGCAGATTTGCTAGGATTGGTACACACAGATGTATGTGGACCAATGTCTACGCAAGCCATGGGTGGATTTTCGTACTTCATTACTTTCATAGATGATAGATCTAGATTCAGATATGTGTATTTGATGAAACACAAGTCTGAAGCCTTTGAAAAGTTCAAAGAATATAAACATGAAGTGAAGAAACAAACCAAACGCAGTATTATAACTCTTCGATCAGATCGAGGTGGTGAATACTTGAATGGAGAGTTTCTAGATTATCTCAAAGAAAATAGTATAGTCTCCCAGTGGACTTCTCCATATACTCCACGGTTAAATGGGGTATCTGAAAGGAGAAATCAAACTTTGTTAGACATGGTTCGGTCCATGATGAGCTATGCGAATCTTCCAGCATTCCTATGGGGTTATGCATTGGAAACCTCAGCATATTTACTGAATAAGGTGCCTTCCAAATCTGTTCCTCAAATACCATATGAGATATGGAAAGAAGGGAAACCGAGTCTTAAACACGTTAAGATTTGGGGATGTCCAACTTATGTCGAGAAAGTTGACCCAGATAAGTTAGAATCTCGATCCGTAAAATGTAATTTTGTGGGATATCCTAAAGCGACTTCGGGGTATTACTTTTACACCGATCATCGGGTGTTTGTCTCCAGACATGCTACCTTCTTGGAAAAGGAGTTTATCCTTGAAGGAAACAGTGGGAGCAAAATTGAACTTGATGAAGTTTAAGAAGCACAAACTACTACGGATCAAGTGGAAACACCTGTTCAGAATGAACAACCTTCTGTGGAACAGCCCATTCGTAGGACAGGGAGAGTGTCTCGCCAACCTGAGAGGTATTATGGCCTTATCATTGAGAATGATAATGAGTTGTCAATCATTGATGATGACAACCCTGTGACCTATAATGAGGCTATGAGTTGTGTTGACTCAGAAAAATGGCATAGTGCCATGAAATCCGAAATGGAATCTATGTATACCAACCAAGTATGGACTCTGGTTGAGGCGCCTGAAGGTGTTAAGCCTATTGGGTGCAAGTGGGTATAAAAAAGAAAGATTGGAGCAGATGGTCAGGTGGAGACCTATAAGGCCAGGTGGAGACATATAAGGCCAGGCTCGTGGCAAAAGGATTCAAACAAAGGCAAGGGATTGACTTTGATGAAACTTTTTTGCCTGTAGCCCTGTTAAAATCAATTCGAATTTTGCTTGCGATTGCTGCTTACTACGACTATGAGATCTGGCAAATGGACGTAAAAGCTATAACGACTCGTGTATTTTTGAATTATTAAATATGTAATTGTGGAAGTATTAATTAAATAAAATATGTCTTGATTTTGGCAGCAGTGTGTTAATATATACTATTTGTCTGTGATCTATTGGTATAAAGGATTGCAATTAACGCCCCCAAATCCGGGGTCAAGAGATTTGGTCGTCACGATGAAATCTCAATCCAAAATAACCTGTTAAATCAATAAATAAATGCCAGCGGAAGATATTTATCATTTATGACCCCAAACTAATCCAAGATCTTTTAAGGTTACAGTTCTAGAAACAAGATATCCAAATTCCATAATAAATTTTTCACTTTCTTTTAAAACTCTTTTCAATAAATTCCAACTCAAAACTAAACCCACTAGTATAACTTCGAAATGAAGTATACTAGGCCCAAATAAAATACAAAACTATAATATAATATAATATAATATAAACAACTTTACACAATAAAACTTACACTAGCCCGCAAACCCTGGATCAACCACCTTCCAAGAGCTTCTTCTTTGCTTCCTCAAATTATGCAGCTAAACAGCGCAAGCTAATCCTCACTGGAGGTTAAATTTAAAAATAGGCAAGTATGAGCGGAAGAAATGCTCAGCAAGATCATTATAGTAAATATAGGGTCGTTTGATATAAAACCGACATCTGCATCAGAGCAGCACATTTAAAATCATAATTGTTGAATCAAAAAATTTTAGTTGAGGAATCCCAGAATTGATTCCTTAATTGTATTCAAAACCATTTTGATATTTTTGAGCGAAATGCTTCAACAATACTTTGAATCTTGACGAGAATCAAACTCGTAAAACAGTGTTTACGGAAATATCATAAACAACAATAACATGAAACAATGATTATAGAGTGGATCATAAACTCATTCAAAACCGAACTCTTCAAATTAATACTTACTTTGCTGTCATATCAAATTAGATATCAATACGAACTTTGATGCTCACAACACCCATATTGAAGTCTACATCAATCATCTATACTAATACCACCTTTGATATTTAACAACAACGTAAGTATAAGTATAAATCAGAATCTGAATCAAAACTGCATTTTACCATTATTCCAAAACAGAAACAGTTAATAAATCATTTATTCTATGAATATCAAAATGATATGATAATTTAGATTAGGATCATTCTCCGACGGACGTACTATCACATGCTGATCAGCCCGTGTGATAGCACAAGGTCATGATTCGTAGAAACGTGACCCCAAAAATACGAGTACTCAAACAAAAGGCAATATACCTGCCTGTGGCAAAAATTGTGTCATAATATTCCATATGGCACTTAGAAATAGCCCTCCGCTGGACCGTCCGTCCCGGTCACTTACGCAATTATGATCCAATCTTAAAACCTTTTATTGAAATGGGGTCATAATAATTGACACCTGAAATAATTTTATTCCCCAGTTTTTGGGTAGGAATATTCGCAACCAAATCACTTTTCTCAAAATCCAAAACATTTATAAATCCAGAAATTGGATAAGTAAAATCACTTGACTATTCTGAATATAGAATAGCAGATGAGTATTTACATAAACAGAATTATTTAATTCAGCGATATGTAAAACATTTATCTATCTCTAACTGAATAGGGAAAGCAATACTTGCATGATAAAATTTAAAATAAATATCACTTGAACAATAAGTGATGATAGGGATACTTGCATAATATGATTCGAAATAAACGTCACTTGAATGATAAGTGAAGTCAGGGGTACTTGCCTTTGGGATTTAGTAGTTAGTCACACTCGTAAAGACGCATCTATCCTGACATTCTGTCTTAAAATATCACCATCTTTCTTTTCAACACTTCATCGATATGTTGCTCCTGCGATTGCTAGAAGCCAGCTACCCAATACCATTCCATCTCATTCTTTATCCAACGTCTTGTCCTGATCAACTTGAGAGATCCGCATCTATAATTAAAATATAGAACTTTAATCGTCTAAACGATAATTACTCGACGAACTGCGCGTCAAACCCTATTGTCTACCCATACGACAACCCGCATATAAAGAAGACAGTCAAACACAAGACCATTGACCCACGTATGCACATAATTCACGTAGCATGTAAACACATAACTCACGTATCACATAATTCATATCACATATGACTCGGTTCGTCAAAAGGTTCGACTCGATAAGTTTAAAACTGAAATCGGGTCAAAAATATGATTTATCTATCAATAATCGACTCAGAATAACTTGTAAAACAAGGAACCTTTCGAAACAAAATGATTTAGGTCTCGGAAGTATTTTTATTGAAATCGGAATATTTTTCTGAGTCTGTACGCGTTCGTTTCGTATTAAACGGACGAACGGTTAATTTATTGTGAATTTTTGAACATTTGTCGGAATTAAAAAGGGTCTCTGAATCATTTAATAATTAAATAATAGGGCTCGAACACCCGAAAATAATGTTATTAGAATTATCGAGCTTGGAAAATAATTTAAAATAATATTTTAAAGCTCGAAACTATTTTTCGTAATTTTTAAATCAATTTTAAATAATTAAATCTAATTAAATAATTAATTAAAATTAATTAATAAGTAATTAAATTAATTAATCAATTAATATTTTAATTAATTGACTAATTAAATAATTAATTATCAACTGAAATTAATTAATTAAATATTTTGGATTTATTTTTAAATTAAAATAAATTTTCAGAATTAAAATAATGATTTTTAGAATTAAAGAAAATAATTTTTAAAACTAAAAACTGAATTTTGATTTATTCTTAAAAAAAAATTCTGGGAAACATAATTGAAAATGGGAGTTAGGGTTTCAGAAGATCAAACGCGTTCTTGGCTTGAATGTTTGCCAAGAACACAACAATGGTGCCCAGATTCCGGTCACCTTCTACGGCGACTTTATCGGAATCCGGCGACCATCCGGCAAGCTTTAAGGTAGCCAAAACAACACGATTTTAAGCGGGTTTTTGTTGCTTTATGTACCAAATTCACTCCACAATTCGATTATACCAACAACAACATCAACACATCATCAACTACGATTTCCGATCAAACCACCAAGAATCCGATGAACACGCCGGTCAAAACTCGAAATCGGGCAAATCCCAACCAAACTCGACGTTCTATATCACAAAACGAAGCTCTCAACGTCTATAATCTATTACAACTAACTACACAATCAAATAATCAAGTATGAATCCGGAAATTTGATAAATAACTACTAACTAAACCCATGAACTCGTTCTACCACTTCAAGCAACCAAATAACACATATATATACATGAATCGACTGTAAATGATCATCTAAAGCTATTTATAACATCAAAACTTATGAACAATCAAGAAACAAGAAAGCCCCAAATCGATTAAAACGACGAAGAACCCTAAAATTAACATTTAAAAATTTACCAATCGTTGATACGATTTGATGTTAGTTTATGGAAGAACAGCTCGAGAGCTTCAGTTTGATTACAAATATGATATGTTTTACTTTCTAGATCACCTCAAAACCATACTTTGATCTTCACGAGTTCAAGAACAATTTTCAGAGCTTTTTTCTATTTTCTGATATTTTTGTGTAATATTTATAAATAATAAAACTGATTTCTGCTATTTATATTATTGCATAAATTAATACCCTAAAATAAATTAAGGGTGTTTTTATCTCTTAATTAAAATAATTAAGCCCAAAAATAATAATTACGGGGAATAATTTTAAAAATGATAAAATACAAAATTTATATCAAAATTCCCCAAAAATTGCGAATAATGCAAAAACGGAAAAATATTGGGTATTTAAAAATACGATTGATTTTATAAAAATAAAACACAAATTTTGTGGGTTTTGACGTCCCGGTGGGGTCCCGGTCCGTTTATTTTCGAAAAATAGAAACGATTTCTAAATTAACAAAAAATCCCGAAAATACATAAAATACATTCAACACACATAAAACGAATAACGCAAATAAACACGCGTCCAAATTACAGATCGATTCATATAAATGCATTTTAAAATAAGTAACGAGTATCTTATTGGATCATATTGGATCCAAAAATAGGTTACTTAGCCACTAAATAATTATTAATACGATACAATTTAATATCAGATTTGGATAATTATCAAAACTGGGCTTCTTATAAAATACCTTTTACAAAAATAATGTAATAATATCTCGTCTCTCAATAGTACGGGTTTTATTGATTATTTAAATGACTATCGTATCGAAAATTTGGCGACGGGACGCGTACGGGTCAAACCGTAATCCGGATTGAAAAAGTTAAAACACGGAAAATGTTCAGAATATCCGGATTAGGTTAGGAAGGAGTTTTCAGAAGAGTTTCAGATTATAAAAACGCAAAAACGGTTGAAGTTGAACGATTCCCGGCTTTATAAAATAATTTTGTAATTATTCAGAAAATAATTAATAAATCCGTAAATCATTATAAAATCATATAATAGTCCAAAAATTACCAGAAAAATACTGTAATTATCTATATTTTATTCTGGACATATAAAAAATTAAAATACTCAAATAATATCATATATAAACATCCAAAGCATCAACTCCAATTACCAGATTATTCACTAAAATTCACATAAAATCACATAAATAATTCCTAATAATTATAATAACAATATTTGAAAATATGGGATATTACAGTGTAGTTAAAAAAAATTGAGTTATATTGTTCTGTTTTATTTTTAAAGGTGATTTTATTACAGTTTTAAATCTGTAAATATTTGGATTATCTCTAAAATTAGTTTTATAATTTTATAATTTCAATAATTCTTTTTGGGATTTTACAAAATTTAGAAATCAATATTTTATTAATTATTTAACCCTGTATGATTTTCTGATTACACTTATTTGTAAAATCTATATTTAATTTCAGAATTCTTCAAAAATTATGAAACTCATATTTATTTAAGTTTGGAATATTTCGAGAATTTTAAAATTATTTTGGAAATTTTCGGGATTAATTTCACCGTCGTGTTGATTCGTTTAATTGCTAAAAGCGGGTATAAACTGCATTTCAGAAATTATTTTAAAATTTACGAAATTTATGTTTTTATTAAATTCGGGATATTTATAAAAATTCTAAGATTATTTTAGTATGGTTTGATTAAAATTTATTCGTAAGTTATATCATTAAAATAGATTAATCGATGAAAGTCGGTGTGCAGTCAGCCATTGAACGACACGTATCCATTAAATTGAACACGTGTCGCGTAATTGGGTTCAAAGGGGGGGGGGAATCATCTGCTTCTGTGGGTGGGTATACATCAGTCTCAATCCCTCTCTTTTCTCTTATTACTCTCCCCTGCAAGCCCTCTCTTTTGCTTCTCTTTCTCCGGCCCAGTATTCCGGTACCGCCTCCGCCGCGCAGTCCGGTAAGGCTGGTGGTTCTGATTGGTTTTACAGGTTTATGCATATATATATACACAGATGTATATACATGTGTATAGTTGTGTGTGTTGTGTGTACTTTACTGTCTGTGCTGCTGTTATTTTTATTGTTTCCCTATCGCCGCCCCTCTCCGTTTCCGGTGAGGGCGGTGGCGCTTGGGCGTCGTTGCAAAGGGGGGCTTTTGTTTATGCAGTTGGTTATTGGTTCAGTTTTTGGTACTATGGTTCTGTTTTGTACTGATTCATGGGTGTAGGGATTGTGTTCCGTGTTCTCATTTTTTCGGCTTGTTGCCGACTGTCTCTGCGTTACCCGGTTACTCTATGTGTTATGCGTACGTTTGCACGCGCCTGTGTTGGGAATCTGTTAATTATTGAAATTATTGGTTTCTGCAAGAATTATTGATGGATTTCGTGAAATAAAATAATTATTTTGTTTGAAAAATTACTGAATAATCGGTGGAATCGGTATGGACACCTGAATTATTCGGGCACCGACTGATTTCGCCGCTGTCGGCGATGAGCCTCGACGAGCCGACGGTGAACGGTGATGATATAATTCTGAGTCCTAATATTTTAAAAGAAATAAATGTAAAAACGCGAATAATAATTAGTTGGTTTAAATTAGTGGTTGGGATTTGTGGAATTGAAATGTGATTAGATAATTGTTGCGATGGTTACGTTTGGGATTCGACGTCGATTGATGTTTCGACGGGTAATCCGATAAATAAAGGAGACGCTGCCCGATTTACGGAAAATCAACTATGGAAATGCGGGGGCGTATTCGATAATTATCAGGATGTCGAGTGAATATATATACTTATACTTTATATGAACTTGATTGTATGTTGTGGTAAATATTCTGTCTAAAACTCGGTAACCCTAATTTCGTAAAATGACGAGTATACGTATTTTCTGAAAACGAACACTGAACCGATTTCTCGAGAACGTGAACCCTGACTGTGGGATGTGTTATTGTATTGTATTAATGTATATAATTACGAGCCAGGTTTGAATATTATTGAGTAGAATTGGTGTTGAGGATATGTCAAGCATACCTAGACGTCTAACGTAGGGTATTTCGACCCTGTAGGTTATAATCGGGCACCTGAAAGTGGACGATGGACTAGAGATGACTTAGTAGTCAGTCGACGAGCTCAATAGAGTTTCAATAGAAAACCTGAGTGTTGAAGTCGAATCTAATGTGGTCTAGTGGTTGGACGTTAGAGCCTGAGCGGCAGAGTCGGCTCAGAGTTGATCAGTAACAGTTGTAAAGCCCTGCAAGGCAAGTACTTCTAAACCTTTTTCAAGATATAATGCAATTGTTTCTAAGTTCTCTCGTGAAATATTGTTAAGTATTCAAAATAGCTCTGTTTTATACTGTAAGTATTTTGAATCATACAACCTTGAACCCGAATCACCTCACTCGATTCTTGAGCCATAAGCCTTAAATTTTTCGTAGACCATCCTGTGTTGATTTTCAGATACCAAATCACACAAGTATAACACTACTCCCCAAATGTATAACTATCAACCACCAAACACTGGAACAAAGTTGTTTGAAAACATAAAAACTTTTATACTCCAACCATTCTTTATAACATCAAAGAACTATACCTTGAAAAATCAGTATTCGTCTAATACCTGATCATTTAACAAGCTGAAAATCGTTTCCTATACATACCCTGATATACCCTTGAGATATCCAAGAGTTTCCTTACGTTTTTATTCAAGTGTTTAACCATCATTGATTATGATCTTGTTTTATTGAATTGTATTGTTTATCATATTGAACTGCTTTAGGATTGGATAGTTTTATATATGTGGACCAGATTCGTGGTCAGACCATACCAATGGTCAAGTTAGGCCAATGTGTGCCTTGGATCCAGTAATTAGAGCAGTGATGTGTGCTTGCTCGAGGTTAGTGCGTGACTGATCAGCAGCCTAACCTTGGTTTTTAAAACTTAAAATGAATATCCAATTCTAATGATTAGTTAAAAAGAAACTTGATTCCTCTGAATCATTTCATTTGATTATTGCTTATTCTCAGTTATCCCTATTAAGACTTGCTGAGCTAGTTAGCTCTCCCTTGCAATTTTTTTATATAATTTACAGTTGAAAAGAATATGGATGATAGTGAAGTTCCTCCGTCCAAAGTGCGGGCTAAGGTTCCAGTTGAGTTGGATCGAGCTAGCAGGAGCCTCAGTCAGTAGAGAGATAGTAAGATTGTAAGATTAATTTCATTATCAGTTGTAAGTTAAATTAGTTGGGATTTGGTACGTTGTAATAAAAGTTAAGGTTATGGCTTGTTTTCATACTTTAACCTGTTGCGATCCGTGGATTTATGAAGCAGGGTCATTATAAATAATATTTCTTATACAGGTTAATATATTGTGTATGTGTTGTGGACCCCAAACTTCTGACCCGGGTTTGGAGGGCGCCACATGTTGGTATCAGAGCTGCAGGTTATAAGTCACTGAAACAAGCCTAGATTGTCGTTATTGGGTAGAGGGTTAGGATTAGGAATAGGAAATAGAAAGATAAGACGTCGTGAGGATGAGTGCGACTGTATAGTAACTCTCCGGCATGGTTCGTGTTGCGATTCGGGATTCTCAGCTTCCGACGTGATTTCCAGACAACCGCAATGGCAGATCTTGATTTCCCAGTGTCAATTAATCGTTTGGAGCTTTCCACTCGAGGATCGTCATCTTCTCTCAGATTGGTTTGCACCTTGTTCCTCCACCAGCATTAATGGTACTACCTTCTGTTATAACAGTGCACCTCTTTAAGTTATTCTACGCTATTCTACGACCTCTTGTTATGAGACTACCTATTTAAGAACCTCCATTCATTTATTCTTATTTTATTGGACATTCGGTTGTGAGTGTATCTCTTCAGTTTATTCTACACCCTGTTCTATACCCCCAGTTTAGAACTTGTCCTATGAAGTAATTGTACCTATGAGTATGGATTCGGGAGTTGCAGTGAATGGTGAGTATTGGGATACAAATAAAGGTGAGAAGAAGTTTAGGAAAAAGACTCAAGTGTTACGGAGGATAGCTGTTATCAGGTTACAAGAAGCTATTAGTGATTAGGCCACCCGTGATTAGTTGTGGGATGGATTAGATGAGTATTGAAAAGGGAATTAGAGGAGATTATGGATCTGGAGATTTCTTGAAGTTAGATAATGGTGTTATGATGATAGGACATATATTTTCACAAGGTGATGTAACATTAGCCGATTTGTTGACAATTGGAAAGCCTGTTCTACTTAACTACTGCAACGATAATGTCGGGAGTATTACCAGTATGGAAGCTTTGATGTGGAGCTACGAAGAAGATAACATGCAACGACAACTGAAGTTTTCGTCGATTAAGGAAGGCAAATGGACCTAATAAAGGAGAAAAGGTAGATTGAAGTGAATGGACCTTTATGTCATCGATTCTTTAATTTGGTACCTTGTTATAGGTCGGAAGGACAACAACCAACTCATATAGTAAAGACAACCAGATTTGTGATTTTCAAAATTTTTAACAAGTTCTCGAAAAAGATTTTTCCCTTATAAAATTTCTAAAAGCCTTTTTGAATAAAATGATTTTTAAACATTGGTTGTCAAGTTACTACTTGAGTTTCTTGTTTGTTAGAAGACTCAGATTACCTGGAAGAATGCTGCTTCAGACTTAGTATTGTTAATTCAGAGAACGAAGTAACCTGCGATTATGAAGAAGTTGATCATTCCTAACAGAAAGGTACGAATACTGTTTGATAAGATTGACAACAGAATCGGCGTACGGAGCAATTACTCATCCAATTACTAGGACTATCCAAGTTCAAAGAATTCATTGATCTAATAGAAGCCTGAGTATGACTGAAGGAGATTGAAAAGATTTCCAGATTTTTCTAAAAAAAGAATATTATTAACAAAAGGATCGCCATGTTGAATGATTCGGGGTTATTCTAAATTGAAAAGTGGCAATTCGAGGTTATCTGCTAGGGACACCATTATGATTGAATTGTTAAAGTATTATACGTATAGGTGCGATGTTAAAGACGTAAGACGTGACAAGTAAGAATCTACCATAATGCTTAATTTGCGAAGGCATTTCAACGTACTTTCTAAAGTTATTATATGACACAATGGAGATATAATCGAACTAGCTCGAAAGATGAATACAAGTGAAATGTGGATGGTGCCCAATGGTATCGTTCTTGTCTTCAATATTACAGCGTATATTCCTTTTTGATTCCTAAATAAGTATGAACTTCTTTTCTTAAATAAACTCCTTGCTATGATATCGAAAAGGATGATATTTCATTCCTTTCAAATTTAATTATTCCCTCAAGTTTTGCTCTCTGATTGGGACAAACAGTGTTATGGTAAGACACTTTGTCAGAATGACGAAGAGTCGGGTGGGATGCCACCCAATCATGGTTGTATGCCATATGGTATGAAAGACTGGCCATCTTAAGTACCAATGTGGTTGTCTCATTCATATCCAAATCATTATTTTTTCCTTTTTTTCAACTTCAAGTTTATTGAATTATAAATCCTTTTAGTTATTTCGTTATATCGTCGTTCTTTGCAAAAGTTTCTCAAGCAAATCAACGTATTATAAACCAAATGGACGAAGTTCCATCTACCTCTCATACATGGAAAGGAAATAAGGGTATATGGCGAGGATTGCAAATCACTAGCCCCGGTCAGGGATGCACTAAGAGTCAAGGGAATCTACTCCAATGAGGAATACGTCTCCGAGAACAAGAAATTGCAATTTTTCTGTAAAATATGTTATTCAGAATACGGATGTGGTGATGTGAATGATTATCGTGGATACCTTATGCGTTAAAGTATTGAAATATGTGAGAGCAACTTGATTTTTAGCTCCCAAGGTTTTGTTGATAAGATGAATTACCCTGTTGAATTGATAAGATTGTGATTAAAGGACTAGCAAGTCAAGAATGTGTAGTTGTTAAATAAGTGAGTACCAATGGCGGAATTGAGATTTCTGGCAATAAGTTGTGAAGAATTGATATCATAGAAGATAAGAGGATTTGACATTATTCTAAAGAATGGGTTAACTATTAAAAGCGTGATGTCCAGACAGACCGTCGTGATGAAAAGATAATTCTGAGCACGCCAAATGAGAAGGTGATGAGGTTCAGAAGATGAAAGAAGGTAAAGAATTTGTTAATGATGATTACGGTGATCAAAATATGAGCATTATGGTGATTATGGGATACATAAAAGTCAGAAGCAAACAAAATTTAAAGATTTTATAGCAATTAAGGAGTTTCAAGATATATTTCCAGATGAGTTATCAACATTTCCTTTAGATAGGGAAATGAAGCTCGCGATTGACCTAACACCTGAGACGAAGCCAGTAACCAAGGCCTTACATAAAATGGCACAAGTTAAAATGAGGTGGTTAGCAAAGCAGATGTAAGAGATAGTTAGAAGAAGAAGCGATTAGACCCAGTGTATCCCATAAGGTGCACTGGTACTAATTGTTGATAAGGAAATGGAAGTATGAAATTATGCGTCGACTAGAGAAAGCTCAACAAGTTCACTATCAAGAGCAAGTATCTGTTACCTTGACCCAATAAATTATTTGATCAAACGAAGGAAGCAAAGTACTTTTATAAGATCGATTTAAGACTTGGTATTTCACCAAATTGAAGATTAAACCTATAGGATATATCAAAGATAATTTGCAAAACTAAGTACTGTTCTCGTATTGTCATTTGGATTGACCGATATACCAGTAATATTTGAACTGGATGGACAGAACCTTTAAGGAATATATGGATAAGCTGTAGTTGTGATACTTAAAGTCAGTGGAGAACTATGCAAAGCACTTAATGATAACTGGGAAGTTGGAGAAGAAAGAAGTTGTATGAAATATAGTTCTTAGCATAAATAGTCAATATGGAGAAGATTAAAAGAGATTCAGCAGAAATTAAAGTTACTATGAATGAAAAGAAACCAGAAACACCAACAAAAGTAAGAAGTTTTATCGTGGGCCGGTTACTATTGGAAATTTATGCAAGATTTCTTAAAAATTGCAATATCTTGGACGAAACTAACCAGGAAAAGCAAGAAGTTTATATGAAATGGAGAAGGGTGAAGAAAGTCTTGCGGAGTTAGATGAAAGAATGGTTATAGCACCTGCCTGATCACCTTAAAGGTATCAAGGAGATTTGGTAATTTATAGTTATACTTCTCATAAAAAAATAGGATGTGTGTTGATGCAGCACAATCAAGTTATTGTATATGCATCCAGACAACCGAAACCTTATGAGCAGAAGTATCCTACTCATAATTTGGGACTAGCAATAATAATATTTGCTTTGAAAGATTGGGAAACATGATAGGTATGGAGAAATATGTAAGATTTATACGGACCATAAAAGTTTGAAGTATGAATTCATGAGGAAAAGCAAATGTAGAGGCAGGTGATAAGCAAAAAAGAGAGAATGAACGTAGAAACTGTACCAGAAGAATTATCTATAAAATTTTAGAAGTTGGAATTGGAAGTCAGACATATAATTCCAAGGAAACAAGGATGGGTAGTGTGACCTTTCAGTCAGAGTTGCTAGAAAAAATAATAATAAAGAAATGTCAAGGGAAGATAATGGATCACGATGTTAACAGTTAGTAAGAGGAAGATTATGTACCCAGAAGAACGATCACGAAATTCCTAGGTTTTCTTCCAGCATTTGGATGTTACAAGTAAAGGATTAAGAAATGAGATTCCATAGGGAATTTGCAATATAAAATATTTAATTTTTTGAAGAAATGCCAAGATATGCGGAAATTTAAAGAAAAATAGTGATAACCGGATATAAGAAGGAAATTTCAAGATGGATTGGGAGGTGTTGGACATGTCAAAGGATTAAGACTGAAATATTAGAGGCCTAGTGGATAAGGCAGACCCCGGGAGTGGTTTTATAAAAAGCGAATCGTGAAGTGTATCGGTGTTGTTAAGGGAGAAAAGGAATGAAATTATGAGAGTATGTACTGATTATTGGGAGTTTAACGAAACAATATATAAGAATAAGTGACCCCTGTAAAGAATTGATTACTTATAAGATCTAATTCAAGAAGTATGTTATATCTCGGGAATTAACTTAAGAACCGACTTGAGAACATATCAGAGATGACGATTGAAGTGAGTTAAGAGCATTGCAAGCTCGGATGATATTATGTGAAATAACAAGTGTATCAGACGATTATAAGAAATTAAGGAATCATGGTGTATAAGGAGTACTTAGATAATCAAATTGTATTTATTAATAACATCCTCAGCTACTCAAAGAATAAGAAAGTTTGTGTGGAATGCCCAAGGATTTTTCTCCAAAGATCAGAAGGAAAGCAACTATGCGTTGAGTCTTCAAGAATGAAATTTTGACTAAGGTTAACAAAAGATTCTGAATTAATCCATTAACAACTACCTAAGCAAGGCCGTATGATAACAGATGCCTTATACCGACAGAAAGGATTGGATGTAATTAAGACTACCGAGGAGTTACCAAACGAATTGGAAAGAGTGGAATCTAAAGTTCAAATACTTAAAGGTGATAATACGTGAGTATACAAGATTACTTTTCAGCCTTAACTAATAAAAAAGAGTAAGAAATGTTTAAATGTTTGGAAACCAAGTTGAAAACGGGCACCGCCTATCATCCTTAAACGGAGAGTCAAAGGACAAAAGTGATTCAGGTAATGTAAGATATGTTGAGAGGTTGAGTTTTAAGGAAACACTGGAATGATCATTTATCAGCGATGTCAGCTTTGGAATGCCACTTTACCAAGCTTCATGTGAACGCAAGTGTAGGTCCCCATTTCTATTAAAATAAAGTGGGAAAAAAAAGTTGTCAAAATTTAAGTTAAATCGGCACACCAAGAGTGTAATGATATGGATTGAAGCAGCTTGGAGTAGACAAAGAAAGAAGGCGAAATTGTATCGAGAGAGAATATGAGTATAGAAATAGGACCAGTAGTGTTAGTACAAGTTTCATCTAGAAAGAAACTAGATAAGTGTGAGTAGAAGGGACAGGTTAAGTCTTAAAAGTTATGAACCATTCGGGGTATTGATAAATATAGGTATAGTTGTTCATGAGTTGATATGACCGTCACAACAGTGTGTACACATAATGTGTTTTTCCTATCCATATTAAAGCAATAAGTATCTGATATGAATCAAGTGATTGATCAGGAGCCAATGGGACTCTTGTCCAAGTTTATTTTACATATAGTGATCTAACCAAATTCTTAATCTTTAAAGTCGAGTCCTTGAAAATAAGTATATCTATAGTGAATTTGTTTGAAATCCTCGAGTAGAAAAGTCTACTTGGAAATTAGAGTCAGATATGCTTGACAAATATCCTCACTTGTTCAGTTAGACCCGATTCTGAGGACAGAATCTTTTTAAGGGGGAAGGATATAACGACTCGTATATTTTTAAATTATAAAATATGTAATTGTGCAAGTATTAATTAAATAAAATATGTGTCTTGATTTTGGCAGCAGTGTGATTAATATATACTATTTGTCTGTGATTTATTGGTATAAAGGATTGGAATGTGTAGTTAAAAAAAATTGAGTTATATTGTTCTGTTTTATTTTTAAAGGTGATTTTATTACAGTTTTAAATCTGTAAATATTTGGATTGTCTCTAAAATTAGTTTTATGATTTTATAATTTCAATAATTATTTTTGGGATTTTATAAAATTTAGAAATCAATATTTTATTAATTATTTAACCCTGTATGATTTTCTGATTACACTTATTTGTAAAATCTGTATTTAATTCCAGAATTCTTCAAAAATTATGAAACTCATATTTATTTAAGTTTGGAATATTTCGAGAATTTTAAAATTATTTTGGAAATTTTCGGGATTAATTTCACCGTCGTGTTGATTCGTTTAATTGCTAAAAGCGGGTATAAACTGCATTTCAGAAATTATTTTAAAATTTACGAAATTTATGTTTTTATTAAATTCGGGATATTTATAAAAATTCTAAGATTATTTTAGTATGGTTTGATTAAAATTTATTCGTAAGTTATATCATTAAAATGGATTAATCGATGAAAGTCGGTGTGCAGTCAGTCAGGGAACGACACATATCCATTAAATTGGATACGTGTCACGTAATTGGGTTCAAAGGGGGGGGGAATCATCTGTTTCTATGGGTGGGTATACATCAGTCTCAATCCCTCTCTTTTCTCTTGTTACTCTCCCCTGCAAGCCCTCTCTTTTGTTTCTCTTTCTCCGGCCCTGTATTCCGGTACCGCCGCCGCCGCTCAGTCCGGTAAGGCTGGTCGTTCTGATTGGTTTTACTGGTTTATGCATATATATATATATACACACAGATGTATATACGTGTGTATAGTTATACGTGTTGTGTGTACTTTACTGTCTATGCTGCTGTTATTTTTATTGTTTCCCTATCGCCGCCCCTCTCCGTTTCCGGTGAGGGCGGTGGCGCTTGGGCGTCGTTGCAAAGGGGGGCTTTTGTTTATGCAGTTGGTTATTGGTTCAGTTTTTGGTACTATAGTTTCTGTTTTGTACTGATTCATGTGTGTAGGGATTGTGTTCCGTGTTCTCATTTTTCCGGCTTGTTGCCGGCTGTCTCTGCGTTACCCGGTTACTCTGTGTGTTATGCGTGCGTTTGCACGCGCCTGTTTTGGGAATCTGTAAATTATTGAAATTGTTGGTTTCTGCAAGAATTATTGATGGATTTCGTGAAATAAAATAATTTTTTTGTTTGAAAAATTACTGAATAATCGGTGGAATCGATATGGACACCTGAATTATTCGGGCACCGACTGATTTCGCCGCCGTCGACGATGAGCCTCGGCGAGCCGACGGTGGACGGTGATGATATAATTCTGAGTCCTAATATTTTAAAAGAAATAAATGTAAAAACGCGAATAATAATTAGTTGGTTTAAATCAGTGGTTGGGATTTGTGGAATTGATATGTGATTAGATAATTGTTGCGATGGTTACGTTTGGGATTCGACGTCGATTGATGTTTCGACGGGTAGTCCGATAAATAAAGGAGACGCTGCCCGATTTCCGGAAAATCAACTATGGAAATGCGGGGGCGTATTCGATAATTATCAGGATGTCGAGTGAATATATATACTTACACTTTATACGAACTTGATTGTATGTTGTGGTAAATATTCTGTCCAAAACTCGGTAACCCTAATTTCGTAAAATGACGAGTATACATATTTTCTGAAAACGAACACTGAACCGATTTCTCGAGAACGTGAACCCTGACTGTGGGATGTGTTATTGTATTGTATGAATGTATATAATTACAAGTCGGGTTTGAATATTATTGAGTAGAATTGGTGTCGAGGATATGTCAAGCATACCTAGACGTCTAACGTAGGGTATTTCGACCCTGTAGGTTATAATCGGGAACCTGAAAGTGGACGATGGACTAGAGATGACTTAGTAGTCAGTCGACGAGCTCAATAGAGTTTCAACAGAAAACCTGAGTGTCGAAGTCGAATCTAATGTGGTCTAGTGGTTGGACGTTAGAGCCTGAGCGGCAGAGTCGGCTCAGAGTTGATCAGTAACAGTTGTAAAGCCCTGTAAGGCAAGTACTTCTAAACCTTTTTCAAGATATAATGCAAATGTTTCTAAGTTCCCTCGTGAAATATTGTTAAGTATTCAAAATAGCTTTGTTTTATACTGTAAGTATTTTGAATCATACAACCTTGAACCCGAATCACCTCACTCGATTCTTGAGCCATAAGCCTTAAATTTTTCGTAGACCATCCTTTGTTGATTTTCAGATACCAAATCACACAAGTATAACACTACTCCCCAAATGTATAACTATCAACCACCAAACACTGGAACAAAGTTGTTTGAAAACACAAAAACTTTTATACTCCAACCATTCTTTATAACATCAAAGAACTATACCTTGAAAAATCAGTATTCGTCTAATACCTGATCATTTTACAAGCTGAAAATCGTTTCCTATACATACCCTGATATACCCTTGAGATATCCATGAGTTTCCATACGTTTTTATTCAAGTGTTTAACCATCATTGATTATGATCTTGTTTTATCGAATTATATTGTTTATCATATTGAACTGCTTTAGGATTGGATAGTTTTATATGTGTGGACCAGATTCGTGGTCAGACCATACCAATGGTCAAGTTAGGCCAATGTATGCCTTGGATCCAATAATTAGAGCAGTGTTGTGTGCTTGCTCGAGGTTAGTGCGTGATTGATCAGCAGCCTAACCTTGGTTTTTAAAACTTAAAATGAATATCCAATTCTAATGATTAGTTAAAAAGAAACTTGATTCCTCTGAATCATTTCATTTGATTATGGCTTATTCTCAGTTATCCCTATTAAGACTTGCTGAGCTAGTTAGGTCACCCTTGTGATTCTTTTATATAATTTACAGTTGAAAAGAATATGGATGATAGTGAAGTTCCTCCGTCCAAAGTGCGGGCTAAGGTTCCAGTTGAGTTGGATCGAGCTAGCAGGAGCCTCAGTCAGTAGAGAGATAGTAAGATTGTAAGATTAATTTTATTATCAGTTGTAAGTTAAATTAGTTGGGATTTGGTACGTTGTAATAAAAGTTAGGGTTGTAGGCTTGTTTTCATACTTTAATCTGTTGCGATCCGTGAATTTATGAAGCAGGGTCATTATAAATAATATTTCTTATACAGGTTAATATATTGTGTATGTGTTGTGGATCCCAAACTTCTGACCCGGGTTTGGAGGGCACCACAAAAAGGTCTTCCTCAATGGGGAACTTGAGGAGGAAGTGTATATGACACAGCCAGAGGGTTTTCTTTCCAAGGGAAATGAACACCTAGTGTGTAAGCTGCTGCGAACCATATATGGTTTAAGGCAAGCTTCTCGTAGATGGAACATCCGTTTTGATGAGACAATCAAAGAGTTTGGTTTTATCAAAAACATAGATGAACCATGTGTCTACAAGAAGGTTAGTGGGAGCGCGGTAACATTTCTTGTATTGTATGTGGATGACATACTTCTTATAGGAAATGATATACCGATGCTACAATCAGTTAAAGTATGGCTATCAAAGAACTTCACCATGAAGGACTTGGGAGAAGAATCCTACATTCTCGGTATGAAGATCTATAGAGATAGATCTAGAAGAATGATAGGTCTTACCCATGGTACATACATCCAGAAAGTGCTTAAAAGGTTTAGCATGGAAAACTCCAAAAGAGGTCTCATACCGATGAGCCATGGAGTGTCCCTTTCCGAAAAAATGTCTCCTAAGACACCTGAGGAAAGAGAGCGTATGAGTAAGATTCTTTATACTTCAGCAATAGGATCTATCATTTACGCAATGTTGTGTACAAGGCCTGATGTTGCTTATTCAATTAGTGTGACGAGCAGATATCAGTCCAATCCTGGCGAAGACCACTGGAAAGCAGTGAAAAACATCCTTAAGTACTTGCGAAGGACTCAGGACATTTTTCTTGTTTTTGGTGGTAAATCTGAGTTGAAAATAGAGGGTTATACTGACTCTAGTTTTCAATCAGAAAGTGATAGCAAATCCATGTCAGGGTACGTGTTTACTCTGAATGGTGGTGCAATTCAGATTGTTGAAAGAGGATATGTCAATGTCGAGAGAGTTGACACACATAACAACGTAGCAGACCCACTCACAAAGCCACTTTCTCAGAGTCACTTTGATCGTCATAAAGACAAGATGGGTATTAGATACCAGAGTGATTGGCTTTAGTACAAGTGGGAGATTGAAAGAGAGATGTCCTAAGTCCAATCATGTATGAGGATTTAGGAATAACTTTTATGTAATCTGTTTTGATTTCATTGATATTAACAAAAGGCTTGTTTTGTTTTTATTGCGGGCTCTATCTATTTAAATGTTTAAATAAGATATACCACAGTTTAGAGTAAAGCTTTTTATGGATTGTGATGATATCATAATAATGAGACCTAAAAGATGATAACTCTAAACTTAAATAGTTCGTGGTCGTAGAAATACTAATTGGTAATTAATAATCCGCAAAGATCGGTACATACTATGCTTGCTTTATTATGAAGGATGTCTGTTCTCATAGACATTTGTGTGGTGACACTATAGCTAGTATGTAGGTGCTTATTATAGAATAAGTTCACAGAACATGACTCACACAGCTGAACAAATGATGGAGTTCACTCACGTGTCAGCAGTTGTTCACATAGTGATAGTTGTACAAGTATCCTTAGACTGGAGGTCATCATAGTCATCTTGTGTACACTGAACTATGCTTTGGTTTAGTTCTTAGTCTCAAGGGACAATTATAAGGGCTCTACTAGGTATAGGAATTTGTACACGAAGATAGTGTATGATCAATAAAGGATCTACCCCTTCCAGTGTAGGAAGAGAATATTCAATGCTGATCCACTTATGTTAGTTCAGTAATCTCTGGCCAGAGTGAATGAAATTAGAAAGGAGTTTCTAATTTACATTAAATAGAACTAAGCATAGTGAATGGGAAAGCAAGTGTTTAAATAAGATAGGCTTGACACAAGTTCCATGTCTTGTATTTAATCGTGACATTGCAGGGTAGAAGGAATTAATTGTACGGTAACTACTCACTGAATAGGTTCTTGGTATTCTAAGCAGTGAATTCGTATTATCCGGATAGTCGCGATATGCTAAGAAGTATCCCTCACGATGTAGAATAAATATGATTAATTAATTAATCATATTTAATGAATTAGAGAATTTATATAAATAATGATAAAATAGTTTTATTATTATTTATTTCTACTACCGGCTTAATATTGAACCTACAGGGTCACACCATAAAAGAGAATGATTTATGGTGGAGAAATTAATTAATAATGGCTGATAATTATTTATTTATGAAATAAATAATTAATTGGCAAATTTAATAATTGATTAAATGAGATTTAATTGACTATAAATTAATTAAGAAAGGGTTCTTAATATTATTAATTAAGAATTTAATTTTTGGAAATTAAATCAAGTGAGAGAATTATTTCTAAAGAGTTTAGAAAAATGATTAATAATTAAAAGGTGTTTTAATTATTAGTGAGAATAATAAAGGGTTAATAATAATAATATTTTATGGGAAAATTTTCATCTGAAAATTTTGCCTATAAATATACTATTATAGACCCTATTTTTGCCTCAACCAAAAAGATTTACAAAACCCTAATTCTCTCCATCTCCTCCTCCTTCATTACATCGTTTTCTTGGTGGATACCGGTGGAGTGCTTCACACTTGAGGAGCAGCTGCTAAGGATCTCCGTTCATCTTTTTTGGATCGCCATTAAAGACCTCCATCTTCCATTAATTGTAAACCTTCTTAAGGTAAACATACTGAACTATGAATTAAATATTATTTTTCGTATGGATCCTGCGGATGGTTTCATTTTTTTTTAAGATTTAAATTTACGTTTTCACTGCGTTTATGTGCTAAAAACCCTTCACAATCCTTGTATCACAGAGTTCTCGATCTTATATATATATATCTCTGGTGAAAAGGTTCAATCCACCATAAAGTTTTTGGATACTTGTGTTAATTTACTTTGTGTTTGATTACCTTAATATTTTCATTCCGCACTTTTTCTTAATCAAACACTGTCATATATATTTGAGATAGATGTGTTTCTTAAAATCGAAAAAGGAACCAGAATTATATTCAACCCCCCTTCTGTAATTCTTTGTTAGATTGTTTGAGAATAACAATGGCCTATGACAAACACCTTGATGTTGGAAGCCTAATTCTTAGAGAGCTGAACACAAGGCTAACAATGCCTTTGGTAAGTAGAGGTAAAGAAATCTTTTTCCTAGATTCATTATGTCTGCTTTAAATTATAAAGTGAATGACATACATTTAACTAAAGGGATAGATGTTAATCAAATAGGTATATCTAAGTCAGTATCCAAAATTCTATTTGGATCACTAAATGCAAAGAACCGGGTAAAGGTGAGCCTAAATGTCACTTACTTTGTATTGGAGAAGTTTAAGACTTATCCTTACCTCGTGCCTGACATGAGGAGTAGTGCAATTTCTATTACAGCTATGGCTCCTGGTCTTGTAGCAGTATAAATGCAGGAACACCCACAAAAGCCTAGCACATCTGAAACCACCTCTTCATAACCTCTAGATGCTATCAAACCAACTGCTTCATCCTCTCCAAAGGATGGAGTTTGTAAAAAGAAGAGAATGCTGATTAAACTATATTTGATCAATGAGAGTGAGGAAACACAAAGTGAGGAAGTGTCTCACCTGGTTAAAAAGTCAAGGAGAAAGAATATTGAGTTGACCACTCAAATGACCAAATTTGCATCTTCTCAAAAAGATGCAGTTATAAATAAGGGATCCAAACAGACTCTAGTGACATCTTCTCAGCAAGATGTCATTATTGAATCAAGTATTCTCTCTAGTGCAATTTGTACAGGGTCTGCACCCCTTTTTGAGCACACTTATGAAGGTGAAAAAAGAAACTTGGTTGGCACACACAATACTGAGAGCACATCTCTTGAAACTCTCTCATCTATTTGGGGGGAGTTGCCAACACTTAACAATGATCTCATAAATCTTATATCTCAAATTTATTTCTCATATATGAAGAGCTTGAATCTACTGCTCAAGCTCTGCCAACTTCACACAACTTATGAGACTGTGCTCACCACTCAGAAATAACATTTAGATGGTGACAGGACAAGTGTTGAGTTGGACCTTGATAACACCATAAAAAATATAGTGATTTCATCAGTTAATACTGAAGACCCTGTGCAAACCAATGCACTTTCATATACACAACAGCCTTCACGGGATAAAGGTTTGAGGAGGAGCTACTCAAATCCTCTCCAATTCAATTGGAGGTTCCTCTTGAAGGAACAACTCCCCTCAAAACCCTAGCTTGAATTGCACTTAAAATTGAAAGCTAGGAGTCCAACTGCAAATAATCCACTCACTGGGTAGGCAAGTACACTAGCACATTCAAGTTCCGGTTATTTACAAGAAGAACATGGGTTTGAGGCCATGGTACATTACAGTAACCTGGTCAACTCTCCTCCAATTCAAATAGAGGATCACTCTCAGGGTGATCAATAAACTATCATAACCACAATTCCCACTATGAGTCAAACTGCAACCTCTATCACAGGTGTACCACCTACCTCAACCACCATACACCCAAACACAAACTAACCATCTACCTCTACACAATAACCCTCACACATATTATCTCAATGGCTTCCAGACACTCAAGCTCAACCTATTACTATGAATGATCTACTTGTAGACCAAATTGAAGGACTTTACAGCATCACTCAAAAACTGCTTACCATATATATATCTAACCAAGACTATCAAAAAAATTATTATCTTACAAAGAAGATGTTGAAGATCAATAGATAAAGATTGTAGATGAAGATGAACAAGATGGCAATGTAAAGTAGCTTCACAAAGTGGCTTCATAAAATAGCTTGGTGAAGATATTTGCTAATTGTTGATATGTAGGCACAAAGTGTAATTCAACTTTACTTTCCATTACATGTTCCCTTATGAAATGGTACTTAATGCTGATGTGCTTTATCATTGAGTGTTGTACTAGGATTTCCTGTCATTGCAATAGCACTTTGATTATCAGAATATATAGGAATTTTTTAATATTCTAACCCATAATCCAGTAATTGATTCTTCATATAAAGAATTTGTGCACAGCAGCTTCTTGCAACAATGTATTCAGCTTCTGCAATTGAAGTGAAAATTGACTTTTATTTCTTGTTAAACCAAGAAAATAATCTACCACCAAGAAATTAGCGGTTTCCTGAAGTGTTTTACCTATCTATATTACATGTTACAAAATTGGTATCTGAATATCCAATTAGCTTAAAGTCTAAATCTCTAGGATGCTATAATCCAAGAATCATGGTTCTTTTGAGATATTTAAAAATTCTCTTTACAGCTAATAAATGTGATTCCCCTGGATTAGCTTGGAACCTTTCACACAGACAGGTAGCATACATGATATCAGATCTACTAGCAGTCAAATATAGAAATGAGTCAATCATACCTCTATAGTTAGTTATATCAACTGATGAACCAGTATTTAAATCTAACTTGGTTGCAGTGGCCATGGAAGTTATAGCAGTTGAACTGTCTTGCATCCCAAACCTTTTAAGTAAATTCCTGGTATATTTAGCTTAATTAATGAAGTTTCATTCTCCAGTCTGCTTGACTTGTAATCCCAAAAAATAACTTAATTCTGCCATCATACTCATCTGATATCTGGACTGCATTAACTTGGCAAACTACTCACAGGGTTTATCATTAGTAGAGCCAAAAATGATATCATCAACATATATCTGAACTAATAACAAGTCTTTGCCATGATACTTATAAAATAGAGCTTTATCAATGGTACCTCTTTTGAAACCACTTTTCAATAAGAATTGTGCAAGTGTTTTATACCAGGCTCTTGGAGCTTGGTTTAGTCCACAGAGTACTTTATCCGACTTATAGACATGATTTAGATATTTTGGATCAATGAGCCACGGAGGCTGTTCAACATAAACTTCTTCATCAAGTTCATCATTCAGAAATACACTTTTCACATCCATTTGGAACACCTTGAACTTCATATGAGCAGCATAGGCCAGAAAAATTCTGATGGCCTCAAATCTTGCAACTGGAAGCAAAAGTCTCACTATAGGCAATGCCTCATTATTGTGAATAACCCTTTACAACCAACCTTGATTTATTCCTTGTGATAATTCCCTTATTGTCAGTCTTATTTATGAACACCCGATTTAGTACAAACTATTGATCTATCTTTTGGCCTTGATACTAATGTTCATACTTTATTTCAATTAAACTCATTCAATTCTTCTTGCATTATTGTGATCCATTTAGCATCTTGAAGAGCTTCATCCACTTTTCTAGGTTTAGTTTGAGATATAAAAGAATTGTAGAGACATTCATTTTGAGTGACTTTTCTGGTCTTGACACCACTATAAGGATTTCCAATGATTAAGTCATGAGTGTGTGACTTAGTCCATTTTCTTGCAAAAGGAAGTTGACTCCGTGAAGTAGATCCTCCTATTTATCCATGAAGTCTCTATTTTTAATTTGATGTGTACCATCATTATTTCTTGATGATGCCCCTTAATAAGTGCTTCCGGTGTTAACAGTATTTGCTTCATCGGTATTTGAGGAATCAGAGTATGATAAGGTATTTTATGATGTTTCTTGATTTGAATCACTTGAACTTGACTCTTGATATAAATCATGTTGCTCCCCCTCAACATGTACTTCAGTATTTGTATTTTTGTCATTTACAAATGGCTCATCAGAGTTCAAAGTGATATCGGGATTTACAAAAGTAGAGTTTGTCAGTCCATCAGGATTTAGTTGTTCAACATATGGTACTTTAATTTCAAATCTCAATTCTTCATGATCATTTACATCTTCTAGATCTGTAATCTTCTTGTCATCAAAAGATACATGAATAGATTCCATGATCACTCTTGTTATAAAATTATAAACTTTGAAGGCCTTTGTTGACAGTGGATATCCAACAAAAATACCTTCATCGGCTTTTAGATCAAATTTTGTAAGTTGTTCATGCTGAATTTTGAGAACAAAACATTTACAGCCAAAAATGTGAAAGTAATTCAAATTTGGCTTATTTCCTTTCACCATCTCTAATGGTGTCTTGCCATGCTTGTTTATTAGAGTTGTATTTTGTGTGAAGCATGCAGATTGCACAGCCTCAACCCAAAAATAGGTTGCAAATTTTGCTTCATCGAGCATGGTTCTTGCAGCTTCTATAAGAGTCATGTTCTTTCTTTAAACAACTCCATTTTGCTGTGGAGTTATAGGGGAAGAAAATTCATATTTGATCCCCTTGTATTTACAGAATTCTTCCATAGTGTTGTTCTTGAATTTAGTTCCATTATCACTTCTAATTATCTTGACTTTGTGGATTGATCCCTTTTCCAATTCCCTCACATGATCAAGAAGAGTGGATGAAGTTCCATCCTTTGTATGCATAAAATATACCTAAGTATATCTTGTGTATTCATCAATAATCACGAGTGCATATCTCTTCTTAGCTATTGACATTACAATAACTTGACCAAAGAGATCAACATGTACTAAGTGATATGGTTCAAGAATTGAGAATTCAGTCTTACTCTTGAAGGATGATTTTCTTAATTTGGCCTTCTGGCAAGAATCACATAGGCCATCAGAAGTAAACTATTGCATTGGGCAATCCTCTTACAAAATCTTTCTTCACAAGTTCATTAATGTTGTTGAAGTTCAAGTGAGAAAATCCTATATGTCTGTTCCAGCTGTCTTCTAGAGTTGCTCTACTTATTAGACAAATTGCAGAGCCATTAGTATTTGTGGAGACCCTGGCTTCATATAAGTTACCATGTCTATAACCAGTCATTTCAACATTTCTATCTGAGTTGTTCACAATTTCACAATGTTCTTCATAGAAATCCACATGATATCCTTTGTCACCAGATTTGACTCACACTAATCAGATTATGTTTGAGTCTTGCAACAAGAGCTATATTTTCAATTATGACATTCCCAAGTTTAATGTTGTCATATCCCAAATTCTTTCCTAAGTTGTCATCTTCGTAAGAAACACTTGGGCCAGTCTTCTCCTTAAACTCTGATAGTAGGGCTTTATTTCCAGTCATATATCCTGAACATCCATTGTCCAAGACTAAAGAGTTTTTCATGTTACCCTGTAATCAGATAAGCCATTAGTTAGAATTTTTGAGGACCCAGAACTTGCTTCGATTCTTTAGCCTTTTTAAGTTTGTTAAGATTTACAACAAATGTCTTTACATTAGAGTTTATGCTAACATTCTTAAAATCAGATTTTACACATGCATAAATAACTTTTGTCTTTTTTTAAAGAGGGTTTCAGTTCATGATAATCATAATACAAACTGTGATAGTCTTTATATGTGTAAAGGTAATGTCAAATACTACCACAATGAAAACAGGAATTATGTGGTCTATATCTAACTGTTCAATTCCTAAACTCTAATTATGAGGAACGGTATTTATTCCTTTATTCTTCCTGCAAGCAATAACAAGATGATTAGTATTACCACAGTTTAAACAAGCCTTTCTAGGTGCATTGGGAATGTGTTTATACTTAATATTCTTATTGACACCTACCTTTCCATTTCTGTTCTTTCTAGGATATTTTTCCTTATTTTTATTTTCACTTCCTTCAGCTTTTTCTTAAGCTATTTCTAAGTTATCAAACCAATATTTACTGATTTAGTATGTACTTTCTCACACTTATCAGTATTCAAGTTTGACTTGGGTGCTGATGATGAACCTTTCTCATTTACTGACCTGATACCATCAACACTTAAATTAAAGTTAATAGGTTTTAATTGAGACTTGTTCAGTTTTACCTTTTTATCAGTAGTTACTGGTTTAACCTTCTCAATTTCCTTTTCATTTAATTCATCAGTATTAGATTTGTTTGCATAACCTAATCCTAATCTCCAACATCCACTTTATATTAAACCCTGAGTTAATTTTCCTGAATTAGTTCAAAGTTTGATAACTTCTCTTTCTTTAGCTAATTCTTTTTCAAGATAAACATGTTTGCCTAATAATTTATCTTTAACATACACATCATCTCTTTCGTTTTGATTTTTTTGTATGAAAACTAACTCAGCTTCTAGGTCATCATTTCTTTTCTTTAAGTCAAAGTTTTTAATTCAGATCCTAGCATTTTCAAGTGTTTGATCCTTATAACTAGCATGCAGAGTTTAAAAAAATAGCCTTAATTCACATATATCATCAGTATCAAAAACAATAGTAGTTTGGTGTACCTTCATCTCAATAGCCTCAAGTTCATTATCAGCATTTGCCATGAGAGCATAGTTTGTACCCTCATCATATTCTGATGTATCATCCCAATTTTTCTTCTTTATAATCAAGGCTTGATATTTTCAGCTTTTGGCTTTTTGCAATCAGCTGCAAAGTGTCCAACTTCATCACAAGTGTAGCACTTGATCTTTGACTTGTCAATTTTCCCAGACCTTGACTATTTCTCATCATTCTTCCTGTAATTCCTCTTATCAGGGTTTGAAGAACTAGAGCCTTTTCTATAAAACCTTTTCCTTTTCTTGAAGTCCTTTTAGTCCATCTTTCTAAAAAATTAACTAAGATAGCAGCCATCTGTAGGATATCTTCATCATTACTATGATTACTTTCAGTGTCTGAGTAATTATCGGAGTTTGAGTCATCATTAGTATTTGATGACACGTTATCAGACTTTACAATCATGGCTTTTTCTTTAGAGTGGCTTTTTTCTTTCAGTCTTCTCTCTTGGTTTTTATTCAACCTTCAGTGCAATTTGCCTTGATCTAGGTCATTTCCTCTTGCTCCTTTGCTCCATCTCTAATTCAGAATTTTCAACATCCCATAAATCCCATCCAGAGATGTATCCTCAAGATCATAATTATCCCTTATTGATGTGACTTTCAAGTCCCACTTTTCAGGGAGTGCAAGAAGAAATGTCAAGTTTGAATCTTCTGGATCATATTCTTTGTCAGTAAGTGACAAATCATTCAACAATTTCTGAAAAATGTCATAGATTTCAGTCAAAGACTCATCAGTTTTTGAGTCAAAGTACTCATACTCCTAAGTGAGTATTGTCCTTTTATTCTTCTTGATAGCAATTGTGCCTTGACACTTAACCTCCAAAATGTCCCAAATTTCCTTGCAAGTTTTGCATCCAATCACCCTGATGTCTGACTTTTGCATCTTTCATAATAGATGAAAGATCCTTAGGAGAGTAATCTTTTTTATCCTTATCAACCATCTTCTCCTCCTGACCAAGAACTGCAACAGCCAGTTTCATGGGCCTATAAGGACCATCATAAATCCTATTCAGATATTCAGGATCTGTAGTTTTCAGACATATAGTCATCTTTACTTTACAGATTGGATATTCATTAATCTTCAGGATTGGAACTTTGATGGTTTCATATCTGCTCAAGTTGTGGTTGAGTTGGTCTGTGGTTGGTGGTGGTGGAGGATTTTGTTGAGTTTCTTTGTTTATCATTAATGATTGTTTTCTGGATCATAAACTATTTGTGTATCAACAACAAGATCTGATACCAGTTGTTAGGCCTTTAATAAACTGTAGAGGAGGGTGAATACAGCTATAACAATCAAATCGAATTAAGTACTCAACACTGAAGAACAATTTTATATTAATAGATAAAAACTGATTACAAACTCTCTCAAAGGATGAACAGATTTCCTTGAGAGCTGTTAGGTTATGTGTATTATAAAACAATACTCGATACATAAAGTGTTAACCTAATATGTGCTTATATACTGCACAGTTACACAATCAATTAGTTGATATGATGTACATAAATAAGGAATCCTAATATATATCCAACTATTGATTGCTACAAAAAGTAAAGTTCTACACTAACATATCTCTGCCAATCAAAGTCTTCTAGATAGAACAATTACTTCCTGGAAATTAGTCTTGACAGATATTGATAAAAAAATGCTGATATTAAACTCTGATCTGTCAAATACTGATGGCTTCATAAACTCTGATATCTTCCGATCAGCAAACTCTGATAGTTCTAAACACTGATATCATCAATTATATCTAACAATATATATTAAGAAGTTAATAAAAATGAACACTACTATAATCAATACTAAATTTGTAACACCTGAGAAATCTTTTACTATCATGCAAAATCACACACACACATATATATAATCACAAAAAGTGAACTTAAGAGTATTAGGTCTTAAAGTATCGTAGAAGGGGGTGTTTAATGCGATACTCACAAATAATTTGATTTTAAACAAGTTCTTCATTTAATCACGGAATCAAATTAAACAAAAATAAATTCGAGGAATATATTATTTTATTAATATAAACCCTGAGTTTTCTACACTCGAATCGTTTAAGATTAGCTACAATAAATTTTCCATCATAACAGTACAAATACAAGCTTGAGAAATAATTATATATTGCAATGGAGCCCTCGTATTTTTTTGTTGGTTGCTGAGGAAGATTACAGAATGAATTCTCCTCCTTCTAATTTAGCATAGACTTAGAATTCATTTTGGACAGGTGGCATGTTTGTATCCACATGTCTTTAGAATTGCAACAAACAATTACTGAAACTCATTAAGTTCAAGAGGGGACAAGGTGTAAGTAGCGATAGTGTCATGACTTAGTCTATTTTCCTTGGAAAGCTAAGCGGCGACATGAGCTTTGCCTAAGACTTGATTCTCCTTGGGGCCGACAGGCAACAAGAAGTTATGTCTTAGTGTTCTTGGAGGTGACATGCATGTGCTGGGGGCGACATGAGTAAAGACTTAGAAAAAGAGTAAGTGATTTAGCTTGGAGGCGACGAATTTCAAAGGTAATTGACTTAAAATATTTTCACACTACAAGCCTTAAAGGTGAAATGCAAAAATGACGATCATTTTGTCACTCCAGTCTTTGTCTTTGACCTAGAATATTTCTAGCTTGATATCTCAATCCATGTTAATTCTCCAATTTAAACTCCAACCTCTTTTGTCACCAACTTCTTTCTTTTATATGAATAATGAGGTCTTTTCTTGTGTGTTGATGCCTAGTGTATTGGTCTAGTTCAAAAATGACTAACACAAAACTGAGTACCTTGATCTCTTTACAATTCTTTAGGTGATATAGCCTATAACTGCTTCATTGCTTCATTCCACTAGAATCATGTTGTTTAGAATATTTGGAACAATACACTTCTTTGTCACTAGAAGTCTTTTGAACTTTTGCTATTCACGGAGGCTTAAACCTATTAATGAATTTCTTTCTGTAACCCTAATACAAACTTCAAGATTTAATTTCATATTTTTAATTCTTTGTATTTATCTAATCTTCTATCTTTTGGGTTACTGTGTTTTATTGATAATATTATTTAAATGTTTCTTTCCTATATTGAGTTATATTACCTCATTTAGATATTATGTTACATTATAATTTATAAATAGTAATGATATCTAAACCACCACACCACATAACTCTATGAAATCTCTTTAAAAACTTCGTTATATAAGCATAAAAACAATTCTTCATGTACTTTGGTTGATGAAGCCTTCCTACTACAAGATTGTTAAGTCGCTGAGGTATCTATCTGAAGTGAAATATGTAAGTCTATAATAATTTAATATTTTAATACAAACACATATACATGCATATATCTAATTAAAATAAATATGTTTTCCTGGTAATTTACATTAAATAAACTTCAATTTAACTAGATTAGATATATTTACCCTTAAAATATATGTTTATGAAAATTTATTTATCATCTTGTAAATTATCAACTAAAATTTAACTAAAATTCACATTCTTTTCAAGGTCATACAATTATGTTATTACCTATAAGTAAATTTATATTATTAAATTGTTACATGAAATTATAATCAGAATTACTATCCCGCAGAGTAGCGCGGGAAAACAAGTACTAGTATTCTAATTAATTCTTGATAATCTAATTAATCACAATAAAACTACTTTAACACTAAATTTATTTATTTTATTTATTATCACTGTAACACAAGATTACTAATTTTTTGTTTTAACACTATAACACAAGATTTGATACTAAAAAAATTATCAATAGCACTCTCTTGGTATTGGTTTTTCTGAATGGTACTATTTGCATTTTTGACTTCTAAGTGGTATTGTTGTACTATTGATTTCGTTCATGTAATACCATCCAATTAGTCATTCTTTAGGTAAAAGTTATTTCTAAGGGTACCAAATAAAAAAAACAATTGTGCTATGGTAACATTGGGAATATATTTTCTCTTATTTTTTCAACAAAATATAATTTCTACTATTAAAAATTTGAATAAATAAAAAATAATAAACAAAAAAATAAGAAAAGCATGGTGATTAAAGAAATAGTATCAATTTACCTAATTTAAAGTAATTCAAGAAATTATAAGTTTATATATATATATGAAAAGAAATTCATGTATTAAAGTTAGAGTGTATTCTATGTTAGGTCCGTAATCAACTGTAGAGGGGGGTGAATACAGTTTATCCAAATAATTTGACAAAACTTCAACAGAATCAACAGTTTTTATATTAACAGATAAAAACTGATTACAAACGTACTCTCTCAGAAGGATGAACAAATATCCTTGAGAGCTGCTAGGTTATGCGAATGATATATCAATGTTCGCAATGCATTTAGCATGAACCTAATATGTGCTTTATATATAGCACAGCTACACAATCAAATAAGGAATCATATTCTATTACAATAAGGAAACATATTCATGTATGATTGCTTCTGAGATAAAGTCCTTCACCGTCTTGATTTCATGTTTTCCTTTTCCTTCCTCGAATATCTACTGATATGACAAATCCTGATGACATCATCTGCTGATCATCAAGTACTGATATAAGTACTGATGATGTCACTCTTCAGTAAATACTAATATAAGTCCTGATAAGAACTTCTGATAGTTTATGTCCAAGTATCATCAATTATATCTAACAATCTCCCCCAACTTGTACATTATGGAAATATGTACAAGTTTCAATTGATAATGTCAAAACTATCTAAATGCAGTAATCAAGTAAACATATTCATTCTTACTTTAATGTATATCAGACTTTACTCTTCA
The DNA here is from genome assembly GCF_009905375.1 of Apium graveolens. Lineage (NCBI taxonomy): Eukaryota > Viridiplantae > Streptophyta > Magnoliopsida > Apiales > Apiaceae > Apium > Apium graveolens. The sequence continues at coordinate 271,624,503 of NC_133649.1, forward strand.
TCTGAACTCTAACACAGTCTGGAAAATCTTCAAGAAACTTTCTCAGCAGATTTTCTTTTATTACATCCAAATACCATTGCATACTCTATTTATGTTCTTTCAGTTCATCTGTTGATTCATCATTTTTGATAGATGGCAGCCCTGAGATTATATAACTTTGAATTTCCAAGAGTTAAATCATCTAGCTCCAAAAACCTAATTTTCTTTCCATCGGGTTTAAACTGTAGTCCCTAGACTCATCTCTATCTTGGCTCCTCCAATAGGCATATCAACAGCATATTTAGTTTGATCAATGTACTTTGGAATATAGTTAGATTTGTAAGACATTCCTCTCAGCTTTAACTATATCAGGTTCTTTATGAATGCAGACCATCTGGAAGTTACAGAATTAGTTACCTTGAGAATTTTAGCTATAAGTTCCAATTCTTGCCATGGTTTGTCTCTTAACTGCTCTTGATTCAATTTTAAGTTTCTCCCAGACTCCAGAAAATAAATCATTTTCTCTTCAATACGATCAATAACAATTTGCACTGATATGATCTTCTGTAAGTCTTCAAGCATCACATTGTCTCCAATTTCTGTCAAGTTAGAATGTTTTCTTAAAGTCAAAGCATCTCCTACAAATCGATCAGAATTTAATCTTTCAAGACCACTTGTGATTCCAGGTTTTCTAGAGTGAGAACTTCCACTGTAAATCTTCTTTAATGTTTTAGAAGAATCTCTTCTGGGTGTTGGTTTCTTGCTTCCCCATAGTAGCTTCTTCTTTTCTTCAAAAGTAAGTTCTGGCTTATCCGAGACTATGTCCTCAGAAACAGGATTTGATAAATCTGCTTGAATTGGGTTTAAAGAAATCAACTAACATGAGTAGAATCTGAGGTTGTGATTTGTTAAAAAATAGCTTCTTCTTTATTAACTTTAGCAATATCAGAGGTTAATTTCATGTTTTTCATCCCAGTCAACTCCATGAATCTTCCTTCTTTGGTGAGCTTGACTGACTTCTTCTTCTTCAGTAAATTCACCAGTATCAAAAGATTGAGCAACTGTATAGATTGGATCTATCATTATTTGTGATTTAGTTGTCTTAGATACCGATTTCTTCTTTGCAACAACTTTGGCTTTAGGCTTTGAAAGCTTTTGTAACGCCTGGGAAATTACGCTTGTATTATATCATATTTATAATAAATTATATGTTTTAATCAGTCATTTATATGCAATTAGCTATAAACCCCTAAATGTTACGTGCTACGTGTATTCTGTATCATTCGGGTATTTTCAGGGTATTTTTCCAGTATTTTATTTTGTATTTATAGCCTTCATATCAAAATTTATAAGACCCGAACTATGATTTTATAGCTGATATTTCAAATAAAATAATGGGCTTTATTTTTCATTAAACGGCTTTTATCATCGTGTTATTCTGAACATTTAGGTATTTTATAAATTTTCTCGTTTCGCGAAAAATGACTTTTCCGGGCCCCATTGGGTGTCAAAAACCCCACAAAAATCACATTTTTATTTTTATAAAATTATAGGACTTTCATTTATACCATTTCTAGTATTTTTGAATTATTCACAATTTTTGGGAAATTTAGGCATAAATATTGTATATATAAAAAATTAAAAAATTAAATTTTAATACTCAAAAATTATAAAAATTGGGGTCAAATAATTTTATTAGATGTGTAATCAGACCCTTAATTTTATTTAGGGGTATTATTTCAGCAAGTATAAATAGTGAATTATCTGTTAATTATTAATTAATTAATCATAAAAAAATCAGAAAAATTCAGGAAAATCCCCAAATTCCCAGAAATTAGGGTTTGGAGTTCTTGGAATCAAATCGGAAATTGAACGTGATTATGTGCATCAAATCTTTTATGTAAGTATTCAATCGAAAGCTCTTGATCTCTACATTCTGATTTTGTTATCAATTTCATGTTTAGATGCATCGATTTTTTATTTTAATATTAGGGTTTACTACTTCGAATTCGGGTCTTGTTAATCGTTAATGGATTGATGTTTATGTTGCTGTAAGTAAGTAGATCGTGAGATTTTGAATCGATTCGTGTATGTTTCGTTGATGTTGGCTTCAGTTTTGCACTCGCCGGAAACCGATGATGTCGGCGGCGTTTCTTGGCTTCTCTGGTTGCTGCGACGTCGAGGAAGGAGGAGGGTGGCCTGGTATAACGACTCGTGTATTTTATATAATTTAAATGTGTAATTATGGAATTATTAAATAAATGAATTATGTGTATAATATTTTCAGCTCGTTGTTGTTTTATTATTATGTATGTGTGATTTATAGTGTGTCGGGTTGTCCTCGTAATTAATTATGGAGTTGTACTGAGTTATTTCACTTTTAAAGTGGATTTAATGCAAATTTATTTGCATAAACATTTAGATTATCTCTAAAATCATTTTTATGGTTTTATAATTATAATAATTATTTTTGGGATTTTATAAAATTTAGAAATCAATATTTTACCAATTATTTAACCCTGTATGATTTTCTGATTGCATTTAATTGTAAAATCTGTATTTAACTCCAGAATTCTTTAAAAATTATGAAACTCATATTTATATAAGTTGAGAATATTCCGGGAATTTTAAAATTATTTTGGGGATTTTTGAGATTAATTTCACCCGCGCGTTGGTTCGTTTAATCGAGAAAAGCGGGTATAAATTGCATTTCAGAAATTATTTTAAAATTTCAAAATTTATGTTTTTATAAACTTCGGGATACTTATAATATTTTAAAACTATTTTCGTGATTTTCTGAAATTGTTTTGAGTGCAGCTCGATTCGTTAATTCTGAAATGCGGGTACGAGTTGCGTTTCAAGAATGCTTTAAAAAAATTATAAAACTTTTATTTTATTAACTTCGGGATTTTTTTTTAGAAAATTTTAAAACTATTTGGTAATTTTATGGGTTTGTTTTACCCGTAACTTGGTTCGATAAATCGTGAATTTTCAAAGCAGATTTATATTGCAGGACACGTGTATGCATTTCGTTTATTTGTTTGAAACGTGGCAGTAGCAGAAGGGGATAAACATCGATTTCTTTGTTTCTCTCGGATGTACTCTCTCCAGAACTCTCTTTCTCATCCTCCAATCTCGTCTCCTTTACTCTCTTCTCCCATCTCTCCCAGCTTCCCCGTTTTTCTGCTCCCTGTGTTTTCCCTCTTCTTTCTTCTCCCTCCTGGTCGAGCTCCGTTACCGGTATTTCTTTCCGGCCGCCCTTCTTATTCCGGTCAATTGGTTTCGATTGGGTTCCTGTGATATATATATATATATATGTATATATATGTGTGTGTGTGTGTGTCTATATGTTACTGTGTGTGTGATATTGTCAGTGTTTTGTATGTTTCGAGCCGCCTGCGTTTTCTTTTTTCCGGTTTGGTTCCCATCGGCTATTGTGCTTCCGGTTGTTACTGTGGTGTGGGCGCGTGTTACGCGCGTGTTGTCTTGCTTGATTTAGGATTTTAACGATTTAATTTTATTTTCTGCAGGACTAATTCTGATTAATATTCGTGATATTAATATTTCGTGCGGGAAATATCCTTGAATAATCTGTAGAATTTATTTGGAAAGCCGAATTTTCGGGCACCAATAAATTTTGTCCGCTGCTGACGATGACTTTTAACGAGTCAACAGTGGACCATGATAATTATATTCTGAGTCTTAACTTAATAAATAAATAAATGTAAAATATGAATAATAATTAATAATAGTATCGAATGGGTAGTTGGGAAATTATGGGTGTTGGCTGTTGTGATTATGGATTGTTGTGATGAATTGACGTCGACTGATGTTTCGACGGGTAGTCCGATAAATAAAGGAGACGCTGCCCGATTTCCGGGAAACTGAATTACGTAAATACGGGAACGTATCCAATGATTATCGGGACGTCGAGTGACTATATGTATATGTGTATGTTTTATATACGAAACATGGTTGTACGATGTAATGAAATATTTTTCCAAATCGATAACCCTGATTTCATAAAATAAAGAGTATATATATGTATATATATTCTGAAAACGAACACCGAATCGATCTTCGAGATTGTGAACCCTATTTGTTGCGTGTGTTGTTATAATATTCATAATTACGAGTCGGGTTTGAATATCATTGGGTAAGAATTAGTATCGAGGATATGTCAAGGATACCTAGACATCTAACGTAGGGTATTTCGACCCTGTAGGTTATAATCAGGAACCTGAAAGTGGACGGTGGATTAGAGATGACCTAGTAGTCAGTCGACGAGCTCAGTAGAGTTTCAACAAGAAAAACCTGAGTGTCAAAGTCGAATCTAATATGGACTAGTGATGGGACGATAAAGCCTGAGCGACAGAGTCGGCTCAGAGTCGGTCAGTAATGGTTGTAAAGCCCTGTAAGGCAAGTATTTCTGAACTTTTCTTCAAGATATATATTACCAATGTTTTTGAACTGTTTTATAACATGTCGCTATTATTCAAAATAACTCTTGTTTTATATTGCAAGAGCTTTAAACCATTTAACCTTGAACCCTGATTTTCTTGATCTTGAGCCATAAGCCTTATTCTTTGTAATCCGTCCTTTGTTGATCCTCAGACACCAAACCATACAAATATAATACTACTCCCCAAAGGTATAACTACCAAACACCAAACACTGGAGCAAAAATTGTTTGAAAACAAAGAAACTTTCATACTCCAACCATTCTTTATATCATCAAAGAACTATACCTTGAAAAAATCAGTATTCGTCCAATACCTGATCATTTTACAAACTGAAAACCGTTTCTTATACATACCTTGATATACCCTTGAGATATTCATGAGTTTCTGTATGTTTTTATTCAAGTGTGTAACCATCATTGATTATGATCTTGTTTATCGAATTATATTGTTTATCATATTGAACTGCTTTAGAATTGGATAGTTTTTATATAGATGTGGACCAGATTCGTGGTCAGACCATATCGATGGTCAATTTAGGCCAATGTGTGCCTTGGATCCAGTATTTAGAGCAGTCTTGTGTGCTTTGCTCGGGGTTAGTGCGTGACTGATCAGCAGCCTAACCTTAGTTTTAAAACTTAAAATGAATGTCCAATTCTAATGATTGTTTAGCAATAAACTTGATTCCTCTGAATCATCTCGTTTGATCATTGGTTAATCTCAATTATTGTCATTGTGACTTGCTGAGCTGGTTAGCTCACTCTTGCAAATCTTTTTATGTATTCTATAGTTAAGAAGGATACGGTTGATAACGAGGTTTTCCAGTTCAATGTACGAGCTAGGGTTCCAGACTGAGTTGGATCGAGCTAGCAGGAGCTTATTGCAGTAGTGAGATAGTAATATTGTAAAAATAATTTTATTATCAGTTGTAAAAATTAAATTAGTTGGGATTTGGTACGTTGTAATAAAAGTTAAGGTTGTGACTTATTTTCATACTTTAACCTGTTGCGATCCGTGGTTATATAGAGAAGGGTCATTGCAATTAATATTTCATATACAGGTTGATATATTGTGTTTATGTTGTGGACCCCAAACTTCTGACCCGGGTTTGGAGGGCGCCACAGCTAGGATAGTAAGGATTGAAATTATAGGAGAAACGAGTTGAAAGCTGGACGTTTCGTCGCCGTTTTATCGCCGGAACGACCACCGCCGGTGGCGTTCTTCCCGACCCGTTCGGGTTCTTGAAGACCCGGTTTCAACCCGATTGGTTAACCCGGTTTCGATCCCTCAGCCCCCAAACCATTTCCGTGAATTATGTTTCTATAATTTAATTATTTACTTTTATTTTTATAAAACAGAAAATTAGTTTTGTAAATTATAAAATCAAATAAAAATAAGATTTAAAAATCTAAAATATTTTGTAAATAAATTCTAAATATTTTTACTAATTTAGAAATTTGAAAAGTAATTATTTATTTATTTATTTATTTATCTATTTGTTTACATAATTATTTAGTATTTATTATTTAATTAATTATTTAATAAATGAGATTAAATAATTAGATCGATTAATTCGATTAATGGTTCGATAATTAATCGATTCAAGCGAGTGACTCGTAGTTGTTCGAGTTGCGTTTCGAATTTTAGGAATTCAGAGTACGAGTATCGATTTATTTATGTAATTACATCTAGATTACGTAATAATTATTCATAGCGAATAACTATTTAACATTAATCAATCCAATCAAATGATTTGTAATAAATTGTATTTAACTCCGAAAAGTAGGGAATAATTATTTTAAATTGTGATAATTCATAATTAATTATTTCTTTAATTATTTATTATTTATTTATTAATTATTAATTATTTAAAAATGATTAGTTATTTTGATAATTAATCAAATAATTTTCAATAAATTATAATAAATTTATTTTAATTCCAAAAATTATAGAAAAATCATTTTTAATTCTGATTTTTCTCAAATAATTATTTAAAAATATTTTTAGGGAATAATAATTAGTAATAATTATGTATATTGAATAATAAATTAATTTATCTGTGTTTAATTGATATTAATTGAACCGTTTACCCGATTCGAGCGAAACGAAAGCCTTTTGACTAAGAAAAATGATCTGTTTTCATTAAAAATAATATTAAAACCTAATTTATTTTAGAAACTAGTTGAGTTTTGATATTTATTTGATTATAAGCCTTATCGCGTGTAGAGACGAGTCCGATAAATTCCTGAAAAATAGGAAATGAGTCAGATAATGATCGGTTAAGAAAACAGCGAGTCAATTTTGGTTCTAAAAATTATTTTAAACCTAAAATGACTATGTGACTTATGTGCTTATGTGTATTATGTATTTAATTGAGTCCTACGTGCTATTAAATAGTAAATGAGTCAATAATACGTGCATGGGTAGACAATAGGAGCTATGTGAAGTCAGTTCGGGACTCGATGAAGATATAAGATGACTACATCAGTCTATTTATTTAACAGAAGGAAAGCCAGCAAGGCAAGTCGAGCCGTTGATAGACGATGGTGAAGCACTTGGAGTGAATCGTGTGAAAAAGTAAGTTTTGCCCCTATTCTAATTTCAGAATAGTGATATTTCTTCAGATTCTTATCACACTTGTATTCTTTTGATTCCTATTCATAAACACTAATATACAATTGATATTCCTTTGTTCATATTTCATTTCGATTCTTGATTCTTCTTTTTCTTAGAATTCTCCATTCATATTTCAATAGTTACATATACATGTTGATATATTCTGGTGATTGGGATATATCAAAGCATACCGATTGTTCTGGTTGCTCCTCTATGGACTGGATAGTGATGTTTGGGATTGAGTTTATACTTGATCCTAAGGACCGGGATATAACCGGATCCTTGAGATGGGCCGAAGAGCCTCTGGGTACCCGACTGGATCTATATAGTGAGATATAGATATGCACTGTATTCTGGCTTATCAGCAGGGTATAGGTGCGAACTTGTATCCAGTTTAGTTCAATTGTATTCGCCGATAATGGCCTTCGTTCTTTTCTCACAAGGTTATATCATCAGTAGATGTAACCAGATTACCGGTTCATTTAACTTACTTTAACAATGTTTATGTATTGTGGACTTGTTAAGCAACTTTTGGCTCACCCCTTTCTTGTTGTAATCCACCTTATTATTTTCAGTTAAGAAGGAAAATGAAATATATCAGGAACTGAGTGGTAAAGATGCGAGTCAAGCCGCGGGACCCTCTCATACCCAAGGTGTTAATTCCAATTCAGGAAGAAACTTTGAGTTGCCTGAGCAGGTGGAGTGTAGATAGTTGATGTGTGTGTTTGAATAAAGATGAACTTAGTTTAAAACTGGTCAGAAAATGGTTTGTAATAAAGAGAGTTGTTAGATTTTAAATTTGGTTTGTAATAAAGTTAGATAGTGGTTCTTGTTTTCATACTTCAACCTAGAAAGATCCTGGTTAGTGTTAAAGGGGTTTAGATATATTTTTGCTTTATCATTATGCAGGTTGTAAAGGTTTGGTGATTAGGTAGTAACCCCCGGACTTATACCCCGGGTCTGGAGGGTGTTACAGCTTTGACTTCTCTCATATCTTCTATTTCCCTTTATGCTTCCTGTCAGCTGTTAAGATAGCTTGAGATCTGAGAGATCTTTCACCATCTGCCTGACTTACCTCCATTATGACTAAACCTTTGGCTGGTATATTATAAGGATCATCTTCATAAAGATCTTGAGAGATAACAGCAATATCAGTATTTATTATCTTCATGGATTTCTTGAAGTCTTCCTCCATTTGCCTTGGCTGTTCTAGATCAACTCCAGGGATTTTCTCTTTCAAAGATTCTTCTACTCACCTCAAAATCAAATGCTTGAATATTTGGATCCTTGTAGAATAGAGTTGTCTTTCTACCTTTCACTTTCAGAGTTTGAAGATACTGACTTGCTTCTGCACCAGCTTCTATCTCCAGAATACCTTGGTCTTCATCAGCAGTTGTGACTTGTAAAGTTTGTTGAGTTATTGTAGTCACAGTCAGTTCTCTAACTCTTCTTTCACTTTTCTTACTTTCTCCACCTTATCTAGATTGAGATCTAGTGATTTCTTTTGATGAACCACTTATTCCAACTAGCTCTTCACCTCTTCTCCTTTCACTATCCTTTTGTCCCCCTTATTACCTCCATTACGATTTTCATCATCAGTATTTGTCAATGTCAGCTGCTTGTATTTAGATTGAATAATTTTCTCCCCCTTTTTGGCATCATCACCAAGTAGTGGAGAAAAATTAGCTCCATTGAATTATGTACCTCTGTTAGTTGATCAGACATTTGAACTTGCTTAGCTTCCAATCTAGCTTGATTAACTTCAGTTATAGTTTGTCTGGCAATAATTGGCGCAATTTGTTTCTGAATTTCCTGATGAGTGATCAGCTTTAAAGCAATCAATGATTCCTTGATCTGATTGATTTGAGAAGTAGTTGCTTCTTGAGCTATATGTAAGGATCTGACGACCAGAGTAGATGCTTTTAGATGAGTCAGCATATTAGGATTTTGAATTCTCTATTCAGCTGTCTCCAGATGTTCAATAACATTTAGTTCTGGAAATATGATATGTATCATCTTTCCATTTAGCATTCTAGATAGCATCAAAATAATCATATTTATTCTTGGCATCTAACTCCTTCATTTTATGTTCCCTTACATGTGTAGGCATATCTTCAGGGAAGAAAAGATCAATTGTCAGGATCTATAAGAACATTAAAAATATTAGCTTTTTCACCGTCATTAGATTCTCCCTTTGCAACTTGATTTTGAACTATCTGCTGAACTTTCTCACCAGCTTCAGCAGTTAATATAGAATCAGAAATTGGTGCAGTATGTGATCAAACAGCTTCGGAAGCTTCAATACCAGCAGCAATAAACTCCACATCTTCAAGAATTGTAGATAAATGAAATTGAGCTTCTAAATTTACTTTCAGAACCTCAGTTCATGTAGACTGTTGTGGTGACCCTGAAATGGATGAAGCTTTATGAATGGACTGTTGTGCTACTACATCTTTAGTAACAACAGGGATTACTTCAGGTGGTGGAATAGTAGAGTGAATGGACTATTTTTCAGCAAAATAGGGATTGTTTCATGTGGTGGAATAGTAGAGTGAATGGACTGCAAGAAAGTATCGGTACTTAGACCTGCAAGGAGATTAGCAGCACTTGGTACATCAGAGTTTATCAAAGTGTCAACATACTGTTGGTCAGCAGATGTTTCATGTGTACTCTGTGCACCTCCAAAATATAACAATTATCACTTAATCTCTATATTCTTTTAAATTAGTCTCACTACTCCTCACACCACACAGTTCATGACTTTTAATAGTCAGAGTTTCCTCACAAGGATTACTAAATCATATCTCTCATCTACCTCTCCTTTTTCCAGGAAGGATCCTGTCCTCTCTTTAATTCTGTTATTCTCTAAATCTTTTCACACAAAACACAAGCTCAGATGATTAGTCCTACAGAAATAAGAGATGGCTAAAGAAGGGTGGTATGTGGTCATACAACTAGAGGTAGTCCTTGAATAAGGTCTAGAAATAATCATACCAACAGGATTTAAAACATGCATAATAAATGCTGAAAATACCAAATCAGTATTTATAATAAATGCTGATAAAATAATAACAGTATTTATACCTTGTGAATCTGAAGTCACAATTAAACTCACAGTTAACACTGTATGGTTATGACAGTTGTTGTTCACCAATTATGGGAACCTCCATTTGAATTGGAGAGGATTTGATCAGGTTACTGTCATGTACCATGATCTTAAACCTTGTTCTTCTTGCAAAGAACTGACACTTGAATCTGTTTATTGAAAATTTTTACAGGGTCTTCAGTAAAAATTGATGAAACCCATGTGTCTCTGTTGGTGTCATTAAGATATACCTCAACATGTAGTCTCTAACCAACTTAATGTTATTTCTGAGTGGTAAGCATAGTTTCAAGAACTAAGTCACTTGATTTTGACAACATTTGAGAAATGGATTTAAGTGTTTCATTTTATAGAAGAAATTTGAGATAGAAGATATATGATTTTGAGAGTGAGTGTTGACAACTTCCTTGAAAGAGAAAGAAAGTTTCAAATAGTATATCTTGTTTCATAATATCAGACTTTTGAAACATAGATATGTTTAGACATTTTGATAAACAAGAACACTCAAAAATCATAATTCTCATAAGATCAGATTTAAACATTTATTAATTTATCCTGAGATATCAGTTGCTTCCTTTAATGTTGTGCTCAATCTGTACTGTAGTGAACATATGTAACTCAACCAGAGATTAGTGGTACACATGCACTACTGAATATTTATTGTAATTAAACATGCAGTACTAATTTGAGTTTGAACAGTCATTCGAAGTTTAACACAAACAAGACAAGTAACATTCATTCAATTAAGGAAGCAAAGAAGGCAAAAGACATTTCATTAATATTTAAAAAGATGAGTACAATATTTAGATTTTTAAACATAAAAACCTAACTTAATCTAAACTACTCATTCTTCTTCTACCTCTTTGCAGCCTGCTCCGCCCTCATCGCTCGGCGATGATAAATCCTAGACATTATTATTGCAAGAGAAATTATGTTCTCCTACAGCTCGAGAGCCTGAATCATACGCCTCTCAGCCTCTTTGGCCCGGCGTTCCTCTTCAAGAATGGTCTCCAGTTAAAAGAACTGGAGATCAGTTTGTTATTCAAAGGATAGTTCCTCATAGATTGATGATGGAACGTCATGAGAATTATAGATTTGATGGTTGATCTTGACTCTAAGTCCCCAAGGGTCATAGTAGATACGACCCTCTTTTAACTTGAAAGCGATATAATAAACCCCACCCTCAGTGTGAGTATAAAACTGGTTTTGGTTCATGGTAAGGATTCATAAAAGAGGAAGAGTTGTGTATGAAAAAGGTAGTGAGAAGTTATTGGAAGTGGAGGGTATATATTTATAGCAGAGGAGGTAGAAACTGAAAAGACTCTTTAATAACCATGTAATAATTAAACACAGTATGTATACACGATTATGCGTATCTAGGTAAACAAAAAGTAATCTCTCTCTTCATATTCCTATTCCCAATGTAAGTACATATTTTTTAATAGTTACTTACAGCAATAGTTAACAATGCAAGTTATTAAAAGATATTCCACTAACTCACTGTTAATTAAAAATATTGAATAACCATTTATATTGAATAAATTTAAAATAATCAATGCATTATAATAGTCAATCACGGTTTGACCATTATCATTATTTAATTACGACCATCAGGATTTATCAGTAAACACTAGTTTGACCAATATCGGATTTTAACAACTACTGCCAGGATCTATTAGTCAAAACAGGTTTGACCAATATTAGAGCTTATACATATAATTAGAGTTTAACATGTAGATACTGAATGAATATAATTGCATGCCTGCATGGCATCAGAACTTAAACACAATTATCAATAACTAGCAAGTATTGACACATAATGATAAGATACCAGACTCTAATTATCAGTAGTTATTTCTTAATTATCAGAGTTTGAGAATTGTCCTGATATCATTCCCAATTCATTCATCAATCTTGTAAAGGTAGCTTCACATAGAGGCTTAGTGAATATATCTGATAATTGTTGATCTGTTGGAATAAAGACCAATTCCATTGTACCTTCTTCCACATCTTCCCTTATGAAATGGTACCTGATGCTGACGTGTTTAGTCATTGAATGTTGCACTGGATTTCCTGTCATTGCAATAGCACTTTGATTATCATAATATATAGGAATAGCAGAATAGTCCAACCCATAATCCAGTAACTGATTCTCCATCCATAGAATCTGAGCACAATAGCTTCCTGAAGTAATATATTCAGCTTCTGCATTTGATTTGGAAATTGACTTTTGTTTCTTGCTATACCAAGAAACCAATCTGCCACCAAGAAATTGGCAGCTTCCAGAAGTGTTTTTTCTGTCTATTTTGCATCCTGTAAAATCAGCATCTGAATATCCAATTAGCTTAAAGTCTGAATCCCTAGGATACCAATAACCTAGATTAATGGTGCCTTTGAGATATTTAAAAATTCTTTTCACAACTAATAGATGAGGTTCCCTTGGATCAGCTTGGAACCTTGCACGGAGACAGGTAGCATACATGATATCAGGTCTACTAGCAGTCAAATATAGGAGTGAGCCAATCATACCTCTGTGGTTAGTTATATCTACTGAAGAACCAGTATTTAAATCTAACTTGGTTGCAGTGGCCATGGGAGTTGATGCAGTTGAGTTGTCTTGCATTCCAAATCTTTTGAGCAAATTCCTGGTGTATTTGGATTGATTTATGAAGTTCCCTTCATCAGTCTGTTTAACTTGTAACCTTAAAAAATAACTCAGTTCTCCCATCATACTCATTTGATATCTAGACTGCATTAGCTTTATAAATCTCTCACAAAGTTTATCATTAGTAGATCAAAAAATGATATCATCAACATATATATGTACTAATAACAAGTCCTTACCATGGTATTTATAAAATAGAGTTTTATCAATTGTACCTCTTGTGAAACCACTTTCTAATAGAAATAGAGCGAGTGTTTCATACCAGGCCCTTGGAACTTGTTTTAGTCCATAGAGTGCTTTATCCAGTAAGTAGACATGATCTGGATATTTTGGATAAATGAATCCTGGAAGCTGTTCAACATAAATTTTCTCTTCAAGTTCTCCATTTAGAAATGCACTCTTTGCATCCATTTGGAACACTTTAAACTTCTTGTGAGCAACATAGGCTAAAAAAATTCTTATTGCCTCAAGCCTTGCAACTGAAGTAAAAGTCTCATCATAATCAATGTCTTCTTATTGTGAATAGCCCTTTGTAACCAGTCTTGCTTTGTTACTTATAATAATACCCTCACTATCAGTTTTGTTTCTGAACACCCACTTTGTACCAACTACAGATCTGTTCTTTGGTCTTGGTACGAGAGTCCAGACTTTGTTCCTTCCAAATTCATTAAGCTCCTCTTGCATTTTTATAACCCATTCAGTATCTTGAAGAGCTTCTTCCACCTTCTTGGGTTTAATTTGAGATAGAAAAGAATGGTAGAGACATTCATTTTAAGTGGCTTTTCTGGTACTTACACCACTATCAAGATTTCCAATGATTAAGTCATGTGTGTGACTTAGACCATTTTCTTACAGATGGAAGTTGACTTCTTGAAGAAGAACCTCCCTTTGATCCTTGAACTCTCTTTTATTTCTTTTTCTAGTACCACTATCATGTCCTGATGCTCCCCCTAAATCAATGTTCCCATTATTATCAGTATTTGACTCATTAGACTTTTAAGAATGAGAGTCTGATGACCTATCTACTGATGTCTCTTGAGTTGAATCACTTGTACACTATTAGAATAGATTCCACTATCATGTGGATTATCAGAGCTTTGAGTGATATCAGGATTTACTGTATCGGGATAAGAATTTAAGAGTTCAGCATATAGTACTTCATTTTTAAATCTCAATTTGTCATGGTCATCTGCATCTTCTAGACCTGTAATCTTCTTGTCATCAAAAGATACATGTATGGATTCCATGACTGTTCTTGCTCTCAGATTATAAACTCTGAAGGCTTTTATAGATAATGGATATCCCACAAAAATGCCTTCATCAGCTTTTAGATCAAACTTGGTAAGCTGCTCCGGATGAGTTTTGAGAACAAAACACTTGCAACCAAAAATATGAAAGTACTTCAAATTTGGCTTTTTTCCCTTCACCATCTCAAATGGTGCTTTTCCATGCATGTTGATCAATTTTGTATTTTATGTAAAGCAAGAAGTTTGCACAGCCTCAACCCAAAAGTAGGTAGGAAATCTTGCTTCTTCTAGCATGGTTCTTGCAGCTTCTATGAGAGTTCTATTCTTTCTTTCAAGAACTCCATTTGTCATAGAGTTCCAGGAGCAGAAAACTCTTGTTTTATCCCCTTGAGTTTGCAGAACTCTTTCATAGAACTATTCTTGAATTCAGTTCCATTATCACTTCTGATGATCTTCACTTTGTATGTTGATCCTTTTTCCAGCTCTCTTACATGATCAAGAAGAATGAATGGTGATTCAGCCTTGGTGTGCAGAAAATGCACCCATGTGTATCTTGTATATTCATCAATAATTACGAGTGCATACCTCTCACAAGATCTTTCCTCACAAGTTCATTGGTATTGTTGAAATTGAGGTGAGAAAGTCTTTTATGATAGTTTCAGCTTTCTTCCACAGATGCTCCACTAAGTAGACAAACTTATGAAACTTTTGGGACAGCTTTCTCCTCAAATTCTGATAGCAGGGATTTATAACCAGTCATATGTCCTGAGCATCCACAGTCCAAGACTAGAGTATTCCTCTTGTTACCCTGCAATCAGTATTTGAAATCAGTTAGTGTTTTTAAGGACCCAGACTTGCTTGGATCCTTTAGCCTTTTTAAGTTTGTTAACATATGCAGCAAAAGACTTTTTATCAGAGTTTATGTTAACATCCTTACTATCAGTATTTACACATGCAGGATCATATTTTGCTTCAGTTAAAGAGCGTTTCAGTTTATAATAATAATAATACAAACTATGATATTCTTTACATGTATAAATAGAGTTCCAAACACTACCGCAATGAAAATAAGGACTGTATGGTTTATATCTAACTGTTATATTCCTAAACTCTGATTTGGGAGAAACAATATTTATCTTTTTATTCTTCCTGTAAGAATTAGCAAGATGATTAGTACTATCACAGTTCAAATAAGCCTTTCTAGGTGCATTGGGAGGAGTTACTTAATTACCATTCTTATTAACACCTACCTTGCCATTTCTATTTTTCTTGGGCCTTTTCTCCTTGTCTTTCATGTGTAAATCATTCATCTTTTGCTTAAGCTGTTTCTGAGTCATTAAACCAATATTTACTGATTTTGTGTGAACCTATTCACTCTTATAAGTAATTAAGTTTGATCTAGGTGTTGAGGTTGAACCTACCTCATTAACTGATTTAACAACATCAACACTTGGATTAAACTTAATGGTCTTCAACTGAACCTTGTTCAGTTTGACCTTAGTATCAGTACTTACTGGTTTATTTTTCTCAGTTTCTTTTTCAATTTTCTTATCAGAATTAGATCTATCAGCATATCCTAATCCTGATCCCCAATAGCCATTCTCTAAAATTTCCTGAGTTATTTTTCCTGAGTTAGTCCAAAGTTTAATAACCTCTCTTTCTTTAGCTAACTCCTTTTCTAGATAAGCATGCTTTTCTAATAATTTTTTTAACATAAACAGTATTATCTCTTTCTTTTTAAATTTATAGCATAGAAAGCAACTCAATTTCTAGGTGATCATTCATTTTCTTTAATTCAGAGTTTTCACTCTTGATTCTATTATTTTCTAAGGTTTGATCCCTATAACTAACATGCAGAGATTTAAGAAATAATCTTAATTCATAGATATCAACGGTATCAAAAGCAAGAGTAGTCTGAGGTACCTTTAATTCAGCATTGTCAACCTCAATATCAGCATTTATCATGAAAGCATAATTGACCTCATCATCTGATTCCGATGAATCATCCCAGTTTTTCTTCTTTGAGATCAAGGCTTGTTTCTTCTCAGCTTTGGGTATTCTGAAGTCAGCTGTAAAGTGTCCTATTTCATCACAGTTGTAGCATCTTTCCTTTGACCTGTCAAGTTTTCCAGATTTTGATTCCTTCCGATCAGTATTTCTTATGTTGTTCCTCTTATCAGAGTTTGAGGAACTGGAACCTTTTCTAGAAAACCTTCTCCCTTTCTTGAAGTTCTTGTAGACCATCTTCTTGAAGTTTTTAACCAGTAGAGCAGTCATTTGCTCCATGTCTTCATTGTTGTCATGATCACTGTCAGTATCTGATTCATTATCAGTATTTGAGTCATCATCAGAGTTTGATGATTCAGTATCTGATTGCAATCATAGCTTTTCCTTTGGAGTAGCTTTTTCTCCTACGTTTCTCCTTTGGCTTCTCTTCAACTTTTAGTGCAACTGGTCTAGACTCTTTAAAAATTTAAAAACTACAAACGCAAAGTAAAATTACGTTGAGGTTAAACGCATTTTAAAACATCATTCTAGTTTAGAAAACTATTTACCCTTATTTCTGAAACAGAAATGCAAGTTAAACTATTGTTAAAGTTGAAACGCATAATAATATTGCGTTAAATGTTAAACGTATCTTTAAATTTTGTTGATAATCTGTGATACTGATTGTTACAGTTCTGATTCTGAAAATATTCTATTAAATGTAATTGAAGTCGGAATATTTATTTTAATTAATGTAATATTTTCAGTCATGTTCTAGTTTTGTTATATACATAACTAAATGTTTGGAAAATACATACACAACTCTTAGACTTGTAAAAACCCTAGCTGCAACTTCTCTCATTCTCTCCTCCATATTTTACAGATCTTTGCATAGGTTTCTTGGGAGAACTGTGTTAGTGTAGGTGCCCTAGAGGCAATACATTATTCTTTTATCTTTATGTCAGTTGATCATTCAATAAATGTATTTATTATGACCTTAATTACTGCGATATTTTGTTAGCATAATAAATGTCCTTAGAATCATGATACAAATTGTATAGTTTAAGTACATGACTTGAACTTGAGATTATATAATATATCATATTCTTAAAGGTCCCTAGTCGAGTATTATTATATAGGACAATAATAATACATAGATAGACTAGTATGTTGTTTGACAAGATAACCACATCTCATTGGTTATAAGTATGGGGATACTGAAGTCAATACATAGGTACATGTGAGAGTACATGGTACTGGACAGACCCACAGTGAGATTCTTCATGTTTAATAAAGTCATAAGAAAGACTCACAGTGATAATGGTGTAACGATCCTTTGACTTGAAATCATTATATTTCTATACGAGGATTAATATACTTTGACTACATTAAAAGTTACTTTTGATCGGGTGATGATAAAAGTGGACATCGGGTATATCATGAGTCGTATGAGAAATATGAATGATAGATAAAGGATTTAACCCTCCTATAATTAGGAGAGATATTATTGGCCTCTTGATTGAGTGAGATTATAAAAGCATGGCCATGCTCAAATAATGATTTGTTTCAATAATCTACTCATGCATCAAGTAAACCCAGATTAAATGTTGAAGAGGATGACTAAATACATGCCTCGAGTTTAATCTATAATATGTATGGTTAAAGGGATTATATTACACGGAAAAACATTAATCACGAAAGGTTTTATCTAATCACGATTTAATTATTGTTTAATTGGGTAACAATGATGTATTACTAGATACCGCTCATTGTTTATAATTTTATTAGAGAATAAAATTATTGCCAATTAAATAATAGCCTATAGGGTCGCACAAATAGAGCACTTAATGGAATAGTTAATTTAAATTATGGATTTAAATTAATTGATGATTATTTGAATTTTATTATAATTAAGTAAGACTTAATTGAGATAATATAAATTCGAATTAAAAGGAATGTTTTTGCCCATAATAATTAAGTATGACTTAGTTATTAATTAAATAATAGAAATTCGTTTTTATTATTTAATCCAATACCTACTAGGGTTGGGCTTTGCTATTATGGGCCTTTTTAATCAGTCATTATAAATAGATAATGAGAGGTTAAAGAGGCTTGAACGTTTTTTAAGAAAACCCTAGCAGCAAAGAGAGGCAGAGGCAATTCAGATCGTCAAGAAGGAGGCTAGTACATCCATTCCGTAGTCAAGTTCGTGAGACGTTCTTGAAGGTGCTCGTGTGGATACCATAGAGGTGTTTCTCCGAGAGGTAGACACAAAGCGTGATAGCTAGGATCTCCGTTGAGTTCGTAAAAGTTAATCTCTTGAAAGGTATGATTCGTTATCTCCATAATCTGCCCATAATTATACATGGATCCTGTTTTTGGGTTTCGATTTTTGTTTTATTTACGTTTATCCGCTGCGTTTTATGCCTTCGGAACCCAACAATGGCATCAGAGCTACGTGTATAAGGGGCTGATTTGGTTACGTGTTTACTGTATTTTTACAAGTATGCATGTGTGATGAGTCTGCCATGATAACAGTTATGTTATATGAGTCTGCCATGATAACAGTTATGTTATATGAATGATATGATGAATCTGTTAATGATCTATATGATGATACTAGTATGTTTAAGATCTGCCATAACTTATATGTATGCGATCTCTTAAAATATGTATACTGATACACGTTTTTGGTAACTGGGATATGGATCGTGTGTATACTGATACATGCTTCTGGAATAGTATTCTGATACATGTTTTTCTAGTATTCTGATACTTGATTTTGCAAAAATTTCCGCCATCGGGGGGCTCGCTGCCCCCCCGAACCCCCCCAGCGACCTCACCGCGGAGGTCGAACCGCGTGGTTAGGGTTTCGTTTTTAATTTGTGCTTATGACATATGCTTTACTTATTTATTATTCTTGATTGGATCATGATAAGTGATAAATAGTATGTCATCTTTATATGATCTATCATGTTCTTTAATGGTTACTGAGCATGGTGCATAGTTATGGCCTTAAGACCTTAGTTGTAATGGTTTATTCTTTTGGTTTGTAATAAATACGACTTGCATGTCGTTTTCTATTTGTAGTTGTTTTATCTCGAATGTAACTCGAGTTCTTTTGTAAGTTCATTAGTATAATTCTTAATGTAACATCCTAGAAGGACAAGGGAAAGAGGAGGCATCCTATGGAGGCCAAGGAGACAATGGAAGCAATAGAGAAGACATATGTAATAGTTATTTTTACACCATAGATTGACCTTGATCTTTTCATTAGCCTGAAAAGATCACATAGGATTGGGCCATAACTATTGCACATTTACTTTACGTACTTTTCATATGATGTATAAATAGTATGTGTAGAGTAGAAAAATGCATGTTTTAATTAGATTAATGATGTATGTATGTATTAGATACATCACCCATGCCATGCCTTTAAACAAGATAAAATCTGTAACGACTCAAGATTTAAAATTAACAAACGATCATGAGATTCTCGTGTTTATGAAACACGGAATAAAATACGAATTTTCTTTATTTCTGACATGGGGCGATTTTGTCAACAACGGGTTCATAGAACTTGTAAGGCTGTGGGTTTTAAGCGAGACCGATGTGACTCCTCCACTACCTGGAAATCAAACCATTGACGAGTATTGATTTGAAGTATTTTATTCAAGGAAAAATTGGGAATCTCTTTATGATGGGATCATGATCGTTCTAAATTAAAATCCCTAAGTAAAAATATTAAGTTTTAATCAGATGCTTTCCAATGAATGAACACTCATTAAATCCTAGATCGATAAGGGGAAGGGCTGTCAGTGGCAGGGGACTCCTATCTATCATGGTGAAATGCGACGAATATAAACGGTTATATTCGGACGTTGTATCATTGGGTCTAACTTAACTGAGTCATCATAATAAGGTGAATATAAACGGTTATATTCAACTATTATGAACTTAGAAGCATAGAGTTTGGTTAAAAATCTATTAGATAGATAAGATCAATTGTTGTTCACCAAATTATCCAAGAATTATATATGATATAATTGACAACTGTTGTCTACCTAAATAATCATGTTTTAAGGATACCAGTGGTTGACTTAGAACATGACGAAATATGGATCTTGGCTCACTAGAAAGATTTATGGGATATACTTTCCGAATTAATAGTTAGGGCTATTAATTTGATAAAAAAAATAGTGGGAGATATATTACGAATATATCATAATCATATGAACATAAAATTTTAACTCAGACAATCTAATGTTTATTTTGCGCTTTTATTATTGTAGATACTGAGTAATGGCAAACAACACAAACACACTATCCGTACGTTCAGTCCTTGAGAAGGACAAGCTGACAGGAGGAAACAACTTCCTAGACTGGCAGAGGAATTTGAGGATTGTCCTCAGGCAGGAGCGCAAGCTTCATGTCATTGATATTCCTCCTCCAGGCCCCCTTCCTGAGGGTGCTACTGCTGATGAACGAGCAGCACGCACAAAGGATGAGAATGATGCAAATGATGTTGCATGTCTTATGTTGGCAACTATGAGTGCTGAGCTTCAAAGACAACATGTGCATATGGATGCATATACTATCAATGAGCACTTGCAAAGCATGTTTGCAAGCCAAACTCGTCAAGAAAGGTTCAACACGAGTAAGTCACTTTTTAATTGCAAACAAGGGGCGAGTGAACCAGTTGGCCCACATGTTCTGAAGATGATTGGTTACATTGAGTACCTTGAAACTTTGGGTTTCCCGATTGGTCCGGAAACTGGTATTGACCTAATCATGAATTCTTTGAACAACAAATTCACTCAGTTTGTTGTGAACTACAATATGAATGAATTTGACAAAACACCTACTGAATTGTTGCATATGTTGAGAACATATGAGACCAACATGAAGACAGCTGAACCTGCTCCCATACTGATGGTGGGAAATAAAGGTAAGGCCAAAGGGAAGGGAAAATGGAAGGGTAAGAAGAAGATTGGATCTGATTCTACAACCAAGCCAAAGTCAGGTCCCAAACAGGCTTTAAAGCCTAAAGGTGGTGTGGCCAAGGGTGAATGTCACTACTGTAAGAAAGATGGTCACTGGAAGAGAAACTGTCCAATTTACTTGGAGGATCTGAAGAAAAAGAAAGCAGTTCAGATTTCTGGATCAGGTATTTATGTTATAGAAGTCAATTTGTCTATTTCTACATCCTGGGTATTTGATACTGGATGTGCTTCTCACATTTGTATAAATGTGCAGGGCCTGCAGAGAAGTAGAACTCTGGCTAAGGGAGAAGTGGACCTAAGAGTAGGCAATGGAGCAAAAGTTGCTGCTTTAGCTGTAGGGACTTATTATTTATCTATGCCCTCTGGGCTTGTTTTAGAACTAGAAGACTGTTTTTACGTGCCTGCGATTCGCAGAAACATTATTTCTGTTTCTTGTTTGGACAAGAAAGGTTTTTCGTTTACAATAAAGAACAACAGTTGCTCTTTTGCTTTGAATGATTTAACCTATGGTGTTGCGCGTTTATTTAATGGTTTATATGTTCTTGATTTAGATAACCCTGTCTGTAATATAGAAAACAAACGACTTAAAATAAATGACTCAAATCAAACATACCTCTGGCATTGTCGTCTAGGCCACATAAATGAGAAACGCATATCCAAATTACATAAGGATGGATACTTGGATAAGTTTGATTTTGAATCATACCAAGAATGCGAATCTTGTTTGCTTGGTAAGATGACTAAAGCCCCTTTCACTGGTAAGGGTCAAAGGGCCACTAAACGTCTGGAGCTAATACATAGTGATGTATGTGGCCCAATGCGTGTAATGGCTAGAGGAGGCTACTACTACTTCATAACATTTACTGATGATTTCAGTAGATATGGATATGTATATCTTATGAAGAACAAATCCGATTCTTTTGAAAAATTTAAAGAATACAAGGTTGAAGTAGAGAAGCAAATTGGCGGAGATGCAAGTATTAAGATCTTACGATCCGATCGTGGGGGTGAATACTTAAGCACCGAATTTAGAGAGTATTTGAAAGAGTGTGGTATTGTATCGCAACTCACTCCGCCAGGAACACCTCAATGGAATGGAGTTTCAGAGAGGAGAAATCGCACCTTGTTGGACATGGTGCGATCGATGATGAGTCATGCAGATCTTCCAATTAGTTTCTGGGGTTACGCTCTAGAAACAGCGGCTTTCACACTTAACCGTGTTCCTACTAAGAAGGTTCAAAAGACTCCATATGAGATATGGAAAGAGAAACGGTCAGGCATGAACTTTATGAAAGTTTGGGGATGTAAGGCATTTGTGAAACGTCAAGAATCTGACAAGCTTGGACCTAAATCCGAAGAGTGCATTTTTGTAGGATACCCTAATGAAACAAAGGCGTATTATTTTTATAGTCCTTCTGAGCAGAAAGTGTTTATTGCTCGAGATGCTGTCTTCATGGAAAGAGATTTTGTTTCCAAAAGAAACAGTGGGAGAACTATAGATCTCGATGAAGATCGAGAACCGCAAAATAGCATTGAACCTGAAGTGGAACAAGAGCAGAATAATGATAATGCTCAACAAACACAGGTTGTTCGTAGATCTGGTAGATTTCGCCATGAGCCAGAGAGATATGGATTTCTCATGACTCAGTGTGGTGATTTGATGCTCATAGATGAAGATGAGCCTCTCACATACCAAGATGCTATGAACAGTCCAGACTCTAAGAGATGGCTTGAAGCCATGAAATCCGAGATAGATTCCATGTACGAAAACCAAGTATGGACTTTGGTTGATCCACCTGAAGGGGTAAAACCCATAGGGTGCAAATGGGTTTTTAAGAAGAAAAAGGGCATGGATGGAAATGTTCAGACCTATAAAGCTAGGCTGGTTGCAAAAGGTTTCAAACAAATTCATGGTATTGACTATGATGAAACTTTCTCACCAGTGGCTATGGTCAAGTCTATAAGGATTTTACTTGCCATTGCAGCATTCCATGATTATGAAATCTGGCAAATGGATGTCAAAACAGCCTTCCTTAATGGAAGCCTTGAAGAGGATGTGTACATGACACAACCTGAGGGTTTTGTCGATCCAAGGAATGCTGGCAAGGTATGTAAATTGCGTCGATCCATTTATGGATTGAAGCAATCCTCTAGGAGATGGAATATCCGTTTTGATGAAATAGTCATAGAGTATGGCTTTGTTCAAAACGAAGATGAACCGTGTGTTTACAAGAAGGTTAATGGGAGCTATGTGGCATTCATAGTACTATATGTTGATGATATACTACTAATGGGGAATGACATACCTTCTCTAAAGGCTGTTAAGACGTGGTTAGGGAGCAATTTCTCCATTAAAGACTTAGGAGAGGCATCCTACATTCTAGGAATGAGGATCTATAGAGAAAGATCTAGAAGGATGATCGGTCTAAGTCAGAGCACATACATTGATAAGGTTTTGCATCGTTTTGGAATGCAAAATGCAAAAAGGGGATATGTCCCTGTGTCTCAAGGGATAACGATCTCTAAGGACCAATGTCCGAAATCATTGGATGAGAAGGACCACATGAATAAAGCTCCATATGCTTCAGCAATTGGATCTATCATGTATGCAATGGTATGTACTCGCCCAGATGTCTCGTATGCTTTGAGCATGACGAGCAGATACCAGTCTAATCCGGGTGAAGGTCACTGGACGGCAGTTAAGAATATTCTTAAGTACCTGAAAAGAACTAAAGATTCATTCTTGGTGTATGGAGGAGAAGAGAAACTCGTTGTAAAAGGTTACACCGATGCAAGTTTCCAAACAGACAGAGATGATACTGTATCACAGTCTGGTTTTGTGTTTTGTCTAAACGGAGGTGCTGTAAGCTGGAAGAGTTCAAAGCAAGAAACAGTAGCTGATTCTACAATGGAGGCTGAGTACATTGCAGCTTGTGAAGCAGCTAAGGAGGCCGTTTGGATTCGAAAGTTCATTTCTGTTTTGGGAGTGGTTCCATCGATCGCAGATCCCATTGATCTATACTGCGATAATAATGGAGCCATTG
Organism: Apium graveolens; assembly: GCF_009905375.1. Taxonomy (NCBI): domain Eukaryota; kingdom Viridiplantae; phylum Streptophyta; class Magnoliopsida; order Apiales; family Apiaceae; genus Apium; species Apium graveolens. The sequence continues at coordinate 271,648,606 of NC_133649.1, forward strand.
CACAGGCTAAAGAACCTAGATCACACTCCCGGGCTAAACATATACTCAGGAGATTTCACCTTATTCGAGAGATTAATGAAAGGGGTGATATACACATATGTAAAGTGCACACAAATGATAACATTGCAGACCCACTGACCAAAGGCTTGTCGCAGCAGAAGCACGATGGTCACACTAGTTCCATGGGTATTAGATATATGGGTGATTGGCTCTAGTGCAAGTGGGAGATTGTTAGTGTAGGTGCCCTAGAGGCAATACATTATTCTTTTATCTTTATGTCAGTTGATCATTCAATAAATGTATTTATTATGACCTTAATTACTGCGATATTTTGTTAGCATAATAAATGTCCTTAGAATCATGATACAAATTGTATAGTTTAAGTACATGACTTGAACTTGAGATTATATAATATATCATATTCTTAAAGGTCCCTAGTCGAGTATTATTATATAGGACAATAATAATACATAGATAGACTAGTATGTTGTTTGACAAGATAACCACATCTCATTGGTTATAAGTATGGGGATACTGAAGTCAATACATAGGTACATGTGAGAGTACATGGTACTGGACAGACCCACAGTGAGATTCTTCATGTTTAATAAAGTCATAAGAAAGACTCACAGTGATAATGGTGTAACGATCCTTTGACTTGAAATCATTATATTTCTATACGAGGATTAATATACTTTGACTACATTAAAAGTTACTTTTGATCGGGTGATGATAAAAGTGGACATCGGGTATATCATGAGTCGTATGAGAAATATGAATGATAGATAAAGGATTTAACCCTCCTATAATTAGGAGAGATATTATTGGCCTCTTGATTGAGTGAGATTATAAAAGCATGGCCATGCTCAAATAATGATTTGTTTCAATAATCTACTCATGCATCAAGTAAACCCAGATTAAATGTTGAAGAGGATGACTAAATACATGCCTCGAGTTTAATCTATAATATGTATGGTTAAAGGGATTATATTACACGGAAAAACATTAATCACGAAAGGTTTTATCTAATCACGATTTAATTATTGTTTAATTGGGTAACAATGATGTATTACTAGATACCGCTCATTGTTTATAATTTTATTAGAGAATAAAATTATTGCCAATTAAATAATAGCCTATAGGGTCGCACAAATAGAGCACTTAATGGAATAGTTAATTTAAATTATGGATTTAAATTAATTGATGATTATTTGAATTTTATTATAATTAAGTAAGACTTAATTGAGATAATATAAATTCGAATTAAAAGGAATGTTTTTGCCCATAATAATTAAGTATGACTTAGTTATTAATTAAATAATAGAAATTCATTTTTATTATTTAATCCAATACCTACTAGGGTTGGGCTTTGCTATTATGGGCCTTTTTAATCAGTCATTATAAATAGATAATGAGAGGTTAAAGAGGCTTGAACGTTTTTTAAGAAAACCCTAGCAGCAAAGAGAGGCAGAGGCAATTCAGATCGTCAAGAAGGAGGCTAGTACATCCATTCCGTAGTCAAGTTCGTGAGACGTTCTTGAAGGTGCTCGTGTGGATACCATAGAGGTGTTTCTCCGAGAGGTAGACACAAAGCGTGATAGCTAGGATCTCCGTTGAGTTCGTAAAAGTTAATCTCTTGAAAGGTATGATTCGTTATCTCCATAATCTGCCCATAATTATACATGGATCCTGTTTTTGGGTTTCGATTTTTGTTTTATTTACGTTTATCCGCTGCGTTTTATGCCTTCGGAACCCAACAATGGTATCAGAGCTACGTGTATAAGGGGCTGATTTGGTTACGTGTTTACTGTATTTTTACAAGTATGCATGTGTGATGAGTCTGCCATGATAACAGTTATGTTATATGAGTCTGCCATGATAACAGTTATGTTATATGAATGATATGATGAATCTGTTAATGATCTATATGATGATACTAGTATGTTTAAGATCTGCCATAACTTATATGTATGCGATCTCTTAAAATATGTATACTGATACACGTTTTTGGTAACTGGGATATGGATCGTGTGTATACTGATACATGCTTCTGGAATAGTATTCTGATACATGTTTTTCTAGTATTCTGATACTTGATTTTGCAAAAATTTCCGCCATCGGGGGGCTCGCTGCCCCCCCGAACCCCCCCAGCGACCTCACCGCGGAGGTCGAACCGCGTGGTTAGGGTTTCGTTTTTAATTTGTGCTTATGACATATGCTTTACTTATTTATTATTCTTGATTGGATCATGATAAGTGATAAATAGTATGTCATCTTTATATGATCTATCATGTTCTTTAATGGTTACTGAGCATGGTGCATAGTTATGGCCTTAAGACCTTAGTTGTAATGGTTTATTCTTTTGGTTTGTAATAAATACGACTTGCATGTCGTTTTCTATTTGTAGTTGTTTTATCTCGAATGTAACTCGAGTTCTTTTATAAGTTCATTAGTATAATTCTTAATGTAACATCCTAGAAGGACAAGGGAAAGAGGAGGCATCCTATGGAGGCCAAGGAGACAATGGAAGCAATAGAGAAGACATATGTAATAGTTATTTTTACACCATAGATTGACCTTGATCTTTTCATTAGCCTGAAAAGATCACATAGGATTGGGCCATAACTATTGCACATTTACTTTACGTACTTTTCATATGATGTATAAATAGTATGTGTAGAGTAGAAAAATGCATGTTTTAATTAGATTAATGATGTATGTATGTATTAGATACATCACCCATGCCATGCCTTTAAACAAGATAAAATCTGTAACGACTCAAGATTTAAAATTAACAAACGATCATGAGATTCTCGTGTTTATGAAACACGGAATAAAATACGAATTTTCTTTATTTCTGACATGGGGCGATTTTGTCAACAACGGGTTCATAGAACTTGTAAGGCTGTGGGTTTTAAGCGAGACCGATGTGACTCCTCCACTACCTGGAAATCAAACCATTGACGAGTATTGATTTGAAGTATTTTATTCAAGGAAAAATTGGGAATCTCTTTATGATGGGATCATGATCGTTCTAAATTAAAATCCCTAAGTAAAAATATTAAGTTTTAATCAGATGCTTTCTAATGAATGAACACTCATTAAATCCTAGATCGATAAGGGGAAGGGCTGTCAGTGGCAGGGGACTCCTATCTATCATGGTGAAATGCGACGAATATAAACGGTTATATTCGGACGTTGTATCATTGGGTCTAACTTAACTGAGTCATCATAATAAGGTGAATATAAACGGTTATATTCAACTATTATGAACTTAGAAGCATAGAGTTTGGTTAAAAATCTATTAGATAGATAAGATCAATTGTTGTTCACCAAATTATCCAAGAATTATATATGATATAATTGACAACTGTTGTCTACCTAAATAATCATGTTTTAAGGATACCAGTGGTTGACTTAGAACATGACGAAATAAGGTTATCACGAAAATCCCTTCAATTTTCATTTACTTTCATTGCATGTCGTGTTCTATTTCTTCAATCGAGATGAATTTCCATGTACTTGCCATATCTTCTTGTTGTTATTTTCCCTCTTTCTTGTTTTTTCTAAGCTTGCTCTCTTTATTTTGCGTGTTACATGTCTTTATTCTTTCTTCTTTTAATTGCATCAATCTCGTATATTGCAGATCCCAACTTCGAGTTCGATGAAGAGAACACTGCTGCCAAAGATGTTGTTGAGAAAATTTTGGCTTTGCCTATTGCTGATAGATTGTGGCCGAATTGCCTTCATAGGCCTATTCGTAATGCTAGTCTTATAGACGTCGACGACTATGTTTTGAAGATGAAGAAAGGTAAGAAAAAGGTTGAACCTGATGGAGTCGACAAGATTGTTCACAAGAGTGCTGCCAGTCGAACTAGGAGCAAACTTACTATTACCCCTGTTGTCAAGCCTTCAAACTCTGTGATGAGTCTGTCTTCAGAATCACATGACAACCATAAAGACGAAGGGATTTAACTCGAGATGAGCTCCGGTCGTGCCTATGTAAAAGGTATACGCCGTATCCTCATCGTGTTGTCGTATCTCTTCACATGCATGTATTTTTCCCTCATGATCTTAACATATATTGAACCCTTTTACTTGATTGTAGAGTTTAAACCACCCGTGATAAAACCTCTCTTAGTGCCAAGTAAGGACTTGTTCTCGAGGAGGTTCCAGGATGACAAATCTGCTGGTACCGATTCGTCCAAAGCCACATTGTTGTTTAGTCCAACTCTCAGCCCACCTTCCAAGAAGACCAAAACAGGTCCCTCCAGTTCTTTCAATCTTGACAAGTCTGATTCCTTCATGCCTCTCATCTTTTATAGCTATGAGGTTGATGCTAAGCCATCGCAGTTTTCCCCTCATTTGGGAGATCTTCTACTTCCACAAAGTATAGATGGTTGTTCAGCTAGAGGTGTCAGTCAAACACTCGATGAGACATCTGGACACGCCTTTCACGTACAATCCAATATTTCCTTATTGTTGTTTTTTTACTTCATGATCTTGTTTTGTTCACTCACTATTTTTCTTCGTTGACAGGTTCTCCAAAATACTATGGCTCTTCGTGAACTCCATGAAAAGGAGTTTGAAAAGTTCTCTCAACTTGAAATGGAGCACAAGGCCTGTCCTGAAAAACTTCGTGTTGCTCTTGAGAAGGCAGCTGAAAAACTCAAGATAGCTAAAGTAATTCAAAAGGAATTTGATGAATTTGCTACCAAGGTTCAGTCTTTAGAATCTGAGATGCATGAAGAGGCTAATGAAGTTGCTAAACAGCAAATCATGCGCACACGTGTGGAGACTATGTTGGAGTATGCTCGTGGTGAGTGGAAGTTATGTGACATGAAGGAGACAGTAAAGATCTACAATGAGCAGTTTCCAGAGGATGCCTTTGCAATCGATGACTTGGATTTTGCAGAGGGTGAGCTAAAGGCCCCTGATGAAGAGGGTGAGCTTGTGACCCCTCTTGCAATAATTCCTGCTATTCCTGTCCAAGGAGAAAATTGATTACTGCGTAGTTGTTGTGCAGACGTTGTTTTAAATTATCTTGTTGGACTTGTTCTTCTTCGTGCATTTGTTTTGGGAAGTTGATGTTTTAATTCATCAAACTTTATATTCTCTCAAGGATTGACTTTGTGTTAAATTAATTTCTCCCGTTGTTTGATGTGATATGAACCATGTTATTTTTTGGTCATAATCTCATTTGCTCGTAATTTCATAATTTTATGTATAGGATAAACATTATAAGTTATTGTATGTTTTGTTATTCGTTGATGCATGCATTGTAATGAGTTGCTAAGAGGCCTTCCCCATCTTGAAGCAAACTCGAATATAATTTTCACATGGTGTTGACAAGTTTCAGGATGTTGTATCCCTTATTCGTCATGTTTTTTTCAGGATGTAATTTGTTGACACGTAGTGGGGTGATCAGCCCCTTGTTGTTTATATTTTTTTTTTAAAAAAAATAATTATATTCCTATTCCATTTGTTAAGCGCTATGTTTATTTCTTCGTAGTTTATTTAACTGATAAATACTTAGCATGCTAAAATTATGGAATTGTAGTGCAAAGAGATGATAGAAAAGAGTCACATATTTTTTATTCGAGAAATAAAGGAAACACAAGGTAAAAACGGATACCTAAGAATATAAAGTGTGAACTAAATCCTCAAATAACAAATATTCTAATGATTTATTTAAATGCTACTAAGTCCTAGATGACTGATTTATTAGAGAGAGAGTTACATATGGTACTTCTTCAGATGATGTGCATTCCAGCTCCTTGAGACTTGGACACCGTCCAATGTTGACAATTTGTAAGCTCCTCTTCCTACAACATCATCAATGAGGTAAGGTCCTTCCCACGTGTCAGCAAACTTTCCTGCATTGGTGTCTGAAGTGTTGGGGAACACCTTTCGTAGGACCAAGTCACCAACCACAAAAGTCCTTATGTGGATATTCTTGTTGTAACTGTTGGCCACCTTGTGTTGATACGATTATAATCGTAATTTGGCCATGTCACGGGACTCGTCCAAGGTGTCCAGATCATGTGCCATCTGTAATATCCGGGATATCGCGTGTAATTATTTTATCAATAAATTATTTTTATGTAATTATTATGTGAATTTTGGTGAATTATCTGCTGATTGATAATAATATTTAGATGTATATATGTGATAAAATGTGAGTGTGTTAATTTTATTATGTCCAGAATAAAATATAGATAATTAAGGAATTTTTCTGGTAATTTTTTGGAATATTATATGATTTTATATTGATTTTTGAATTTATTAATTATTTTCTGAATAATTACAAAATTATTTTATAAAGCCGGGAATCGCCCAACCCCAACCGTTATTACAACCCGAAACTCTTACGAAAACTCCTTCCTAACCTAATATGATCATTCTGGACATTTTTCATGTTTTGACTTTTTCGATCCGGATTACGGTTTGACCCGTGCGCGGCCCGGCACAAGATTTTTGATACGATAATCATTTCGGTGAATCAACAAAACCCGTATTCTCGAAAGAAGGGCTAATATTACATTATTGTCATATAAAGTGTTTAATAAAAAGCGCGGTTAGGATAATTATCCAATACAGTTATTAAATCGGATCGTTTTTGCAGTTACTTAGTGGCTAAGTAACTAATTTAACGATCCAGAACGAACCAATATTCCGTAAATATAAATAGCATATTTATTATTTCATTTTATTCGTTTATTCATTTGCAACCAGTACGAATACAGTAAATACAAAGAAAAACCCTAGAAACCGATATGTTCCTGAGAATCAAACGCACGAATGAGGACGTTACCGAACTCCGATTCAAGCGTATAATATATCAAAATGAAGCTCTCGAAATATAGAATCATAATCAATCATCAAATCAAACCCAAAAACATCATGTAATCTTCTGTCTAATTTTTTTAATTCGAATTTATTATGTATTAAATTAGGAATTTTCGTTCTTGATATTTTTGATATGATTTGATGATTCCATCGTGTAGATAATATTTTATTGGTCAATTTGGTATATTACATGTCAAAAACTGAGTTCAATAACATATAGAAATTGATGATTGATTTTGGGATAATAAAATTAGGGTTTGAATGTTTGAATGTTCTAAATTCGATTTGGGAACTTCTTGTTTTGGGGTTATCTGTTAATTTCATTGATATGGTTGTGATCCTTGTTGAAATTGCAATCAAATGGTATGAAGTAGAGTAACTGACGATTCCTGGAAATCGATTAATTGAACTCACCGGATTCTCGCCGGTTTTGTTCGAGTTTTTTTTCCAGAATCGTGCTGAACGGATTTTTGTGGTTAAATCCTGTTGGTTCGTGTTTCTGGGACAAAACAGGATCGATTAGCATCAAAACCCCTGAAGAACAATGGTCATTGAGGCCGGAATTGAACTGGCAGGAGTTTGAACCGGTGGCCGGATTCTGGGATTCATCCCGACCCGGTTCCAGTTCATACCAGACCCGTTTGGTTTAATCAAAACCCGGTTTTGATCCAAAAACCTCTAAAAACAATTATGTTTTTATGTTTTTACAGTTTGGTACCTGGAAGTTTCCAGATTTTTCAGAAAATGGATTATGTTTTAAATTCTTTCAAAAATCAGATTTGTGTTTAATTATTTTCAGAAACGGTATTACCTTTTTATAATTATTTTCAAAAATTGTTTTTATTTATTTTCAATTCTAAAAATCTATATTTAATTCTGAAAAATTATTTTTAATTCTAAAATAAATCTTAATTATTTAATTAATTAACTTTAGTTGGTAATTAATTATTTAATTAGTCAATTAATTTAAATATTAATTGATTAATTAATTTAATTAGTTATAAATTAATTTTAATTGATTTAATAATTAAATTTAATTATTTAAAATTGATTTAAAAATTTTGAAAAATAGTTTTGAGTTTTAAAATATTATTTTAAATTATTTTCAAGGCTCGATAATTATTATAAAATTATTTTAAAGCCAGATTCGGGTGTTCGAACCCTATTATTTAATTATAAAATGACTCGGAGTCCAATTTTAATTCCGAAAAATGTTTAAAAATTCATAATAAATACCTGGAACATTATTTTAATCTTGAATTCTCTTTGATTAATTATTTTAATGAAATATCTTACGTGTTACGTGTTATATATGGTCTGATTGATGCATAATATGATTGTACGTGCATTGTTTAACTGTTTCTGTTGTAACTTTTGATCCGTACGTCGGATTTGGGTAAAACGAAGGGTAGTTAGAAACTTGTAACGAATATAATGAAATGAGAGTAGGTATTGATAAGTACATGTGATGTTTAACAGAGGAAGCGAGACATAGAAAGGGAAAGCAGGTAGTCATTGAGTGGGAATCAATTGATAAGTGCTAGTAAAGTTGAAAGTGAATCGATAAGGCAAGTGTTTCTTTTCCTCTTGATTATTGCAAGTATTTTGGAACATTCTTCATTGTGTTGCAATTATTATAAATGGTTATTATTCTATATTGCCAGTACTTTGAAGTAATTAAACCTAAACCCTGATTCTTATTGATCTTGAGCCATAAGCCTGTTTCTTCATAAACCGTTGATTGTTGAATTCCCAAATACGAGCCATACACATATGATACTACTCCACAAATATATATCTACCACATACGGATTCTGATATTGAGTCTCTTAACATACCAACCCTATTCCTTGTTTATTAGAGGACCAATTCTTGAAACCCTTGAACCCTTGGTTTCTACTTTCTGAACCTTTCCTTGATTGAAAGCCAATCTTTTCGAATTTCCTGTTACGTCTTCATGGTGTTATGAATCACCCTATGCTTCCAAATAAATATTGTTTATGATTCAACTTATTGATTTACATTAGTTATCATATTTAATTGTTTTAGAATTGGATGGTTTTATAAATGTGGACCAGATTCGTGGTTAGACCAGATTTGTGGCCATAATAGGCCAATGCGTGCCTTGGATCCAGTATATAGAGCAAAGCTGGGAGCCTTGCTCGGGGTTAGTGCGTGACTAATCAGCAGCCTAACCTTGGTTTTTAAATGAAAATGAATATCCAATTCTAATCATTATTTATCAGCAAACTTTATTCCTTATATCATATCAATTTATCATTGTTAATCTCAGTTACCGTCTTTGTGACTTGCTGAGCTAGTTAGTTCACTCTAGCAAAACTGTTTATATTCTTTTCCAGTGAAAAAGGAAACTGGTGGTAGCGAGGATCCCCAGACAAGTGTGCGAGCTAGGTATCCAGGTTGAATTGGAATAGACTAGCAGAGGATGTTTGGCTTGGTTGTGTTTATAGTTATAAAGTTGAAACTTCCAATGTAAGATAAATAAACTGGGTTTGGTACGTTTGTGTAATAAATAAGATGATGGCTTGTGGACATACTTTAAACTGCATCGATCTGTGGATTATGGTAAGTAGGGTCATTGTATACCTATATATTCTTATATTCATAAACAGGTTTAAATATAGAGTGTATGTGTTGTGGGTCCCCAGACTTCTGACTCGGGTTTGGAGGGCGTTACACCATCTCAGCATGATTAAATTCGTATGTAGCTAGCCCATATCTTGATGTAGGTGTCAAGACTTCTGTGGGCAAGACTGCCTCCGTTCCATATACTAGACTGAAAGGCGTCTATCCTGTAGACATTTTTGGGATAGTCCTGTCTGACCACAACACCCATGGTAGTTGTTCAGCCCATTTACCTTTGTAAACAGATAGCCTTCTTTTCAGGTTATTGATAATTATCTTATTGCTTGACTCCGCTTGCCCGTTTGCCTGAGGGTACCGAGGTGTTGATTTAGTTAAAGTGATGTTCCATCATCGACAAAATGCTTCTGTTTTGTCGCTTATGAATTGGGAACCGTTGTCATAGATTATCTCAGCAGGGATACCAAATTTGCACAAAATATTCCTTTCAATGAAGGAGATTACCTCATTTGACTTTACTTGTCTAAATGCTTATGCCTCGATCTACTTAGAGAAGTAGTCCGTTACTGCCAATATATACACCTTCTGTCCTGGAGCTGGGGGCATTTTGCCTACTATATCCATCCCCCACTTCATAAAAGGCCATAATGAGAGGGTTGGATGTAATTGTTCTAATGGTCGATGTATGAGTGGAGCATGTCTTTGACAAGCATCGCATTTCTTTACGTAGTTCAATGCATCTTCTTTGAGTGACGTCCAGTAATAACCCATACGTAAAACTTTACATGACAGGTTTCTTCCCCCAGAACGATTCTCGCATTCACCCTCATATATATCCCTCAAGACTTGTCTGGCCTCCTCCTCGTTCAGAAATCGTTGCAGCAACCCTGAAGCGGATTTTTTGAACAGGACATCGTCAAGTACAACAAATCTCGATGCTTTATTTTGAATACTCTAGCCTCATTGTTGTCAACATGGATAATGCCTTATGTCAAATAATTTGTATATTTTTGCATCCAATCTTTTTTTGCAGATGTTGGGTCACTTTCTACTGCCAAGATTTCTTGTTCTGTCTCCCCTCTGTCTCTTATGGTCTTCAAGATGTGAATGATTGGAATGTTCGTCAGATTCTCATGTCGAAATACAGCTCCTAGGCATGCCAAGGCATCAGCTTGTGTGTTAAGTTCTTTTGGGATTTGTTGTATGTTGAACGTGGTGAACTTGTGTTGCAACTCTTTTACTATTCTATGGTAAGCAGTCATTTTCTCATCCTTTACTTCATAAATCCCCTTGACATGGTTGACAATGAGAAGGGATTCACAATTTATGCAAATATGGTTAATCTTCAAATCAATGGTTGTTGTCAATCCAACGATCAATGCCTCATATTCTGATTCATTGTTTGTGGCTTTAAATTCGCAGCATATGGAGTATGCCATGATGTCCCCTTGTGGTGACTTCAACACGAGTCCCAATCTAGTTCCATTAAAGTTTGAAGCACCATCTGTATACAGGGTCCATGGTTCCACGTCTGCCTTGGACACTAGCTGTTGTAATTCTTGGTCATCCCCACTCAATAGGCTAGGGATGAAGTCTGCCACAAAATCAGCCAATGCCTGTGACTTAATAGTTGTCCGTGTATCATACGTGATATCATACATGCTCAGACGAATGGACCACTTCGTAAGGCGTCATGTCAACTCCGGTTTACTCAAAACTGTTCTCAAAGGATAATTTGTTTTTACACAAATTTTGTGAGATTCGAAGTAGTGGCGTAATTTTGCAGAAGTCATAGCCAAAGCTAGAACAAGTTTCTCCAGGGAAGAGTATCTTATTTCTGCATTAAGTAGGCTCATGCTCACGTAGTATATTGGAGACTGTTGATTTGATTCTTCTCGTACCAACACACCACTAATTGCATGTTATGTGACTGACAGGTACACATAAAGCACTTCGCCGGGTACAGGTTTTGACAACAGACGTGCTATCGTTAGATATTCTTTGAGTTCGTGGAGAGCTGCTTAATGTTTTTCCGTCCAATCAAAATCTTTGTTCTTTCGCAGCACGTCATAGAACAGCTTGCATCTATCAGATGATCGAGAGATGAATCTGTTAAGTGCGGTTACCCGTCCCGTGAACTTTTGAACTTCTTTAGTGGAGGTTGGACTTGTCAGGTTGATCACAGAAGATATCTGGTCAGGACTTGCTTCTATGTCTCTTCTTGTCACCATATGGCCCAAGAATTTGCCTGAAGAGACCGCAAAGTTGCACTTAGAGGGATTAAGCTTCATATTGTAGGATCGTCGTATGTCGGAGACTTCTTTTAAGTCCTTCACGTGATTAGATGCATGTACCGATTTGACGACCATATCATCAATGTACACTTCCATGTTGTGTCCAATTTGCTCTTTGAACATTTTATTCACCGGTCGTTGGAAGGTTGCACTTGCGTTCCTTAAACCAAATGGCATGGCCAGATAACAATATATTCCTCTATCTGTTACAAATGCGATGTTCTCCACGTCGGAAGGGTCCATTTGTATCTGATTGAATCCACTTGAAGCATCTAAGAAGGTCAATAATTCACGTCCTGTCGTCGAATCCACCATTGCATCAATGTGAGGCAAGGGATAAGGATCTCTTGGGCATGCCTTGTTCAAGCCTGTATAATCGACACATACTCTCCACTTCCCGTTTTTCTTTTGAACTATGACAACATTGGCTAGCCATTCTGGGTATTCTACCTCACGAATCATTCCTAACTTTAGCAATTTTCCTACTTCTTTATTGATGATTTTATTTCTTTCTGGGGTGAACTTCCTCCTCTTCTGCTGAACTGGCACATAATTGGATCAATATTCAATTTGTGTGTGATGACATCAGGACTTATCACCGTGATATCTTCTTGTTCCCAGGAAAAAGTGTTCAATCTTGAAGTCAGGAACTCTACTAGATTTGCTTCAACCTGTGGTGATACATTTTCTCCTACAAGCACCTTCTTGTTGTCTGTTGCGAGGTCTACTTCCATTAGCTTATCCGCTACCGTCAATGCGACTGTGGGAGTTTCCATTTACGTGTGTTGGACAGTAGGTTTCATACACGTTTGGTAACATTCCCGTGCCATGGCTTGATCACCACGTATTTGCTGAACTCCCCAAGGTGTTGGGAACTTGATGACTTGGTGTAGGGTTGATGGGACAACACGCATGTCATGTATCCATGCTCTTCCCAAAATGATGTTGTAGGTTGAACCACCATCAATGATTAAGAAATTTTGTAACAAGTTGATGCCTCCTACATATGTGGGTAGGTAAATTTCTCCTATGGTCTTCTTTGTTTCCTCACTGAAACCTACAAGTGTGGTGTGTTTCTTTTCCATGTCCCCTTCTGTTAGTCCCATCTAACGCAAGGTGTCAAACATCATGATATTGACTGCACTCCCATTATCCACCAGGATTCTTTTTATAAGACAATTTCCCACAGGTATTGAGATCACCAGACTGTCGTATTATGGACGCTTCACATGTTCCATATCCGACTCATTGAATTGTAGCATGTGTGAACTAGTTGGAGACACATCTGTTCTTGACACTCGAGTTCCAGTCTCTCTTGTCATTCTCTTTGCTTGTGAATAGGTGGCTCCGCACACCTCAGATCCTCCAGCAATATAATTGATCACCTTGTGGTGGGGTGGAGGTGGCGGAAGCTTAGATGGCGTCACATTGTTTCTAACATTGTTGGTTGCGTGAGTGCACATGTATTCCGTTAAGTAGCCTTTTTTTATCAAGACATCTATCTCATTTCTTAATGCTACGCAATCCTTTGCCCTGTGTCCATAGTCACCATGGAACTCACACCATAGTTTGGAGTCCGGGTTCGTTCTGGGTTTGCTTGTTTTTAGTGGCCATCGGACTGCATTTCCCAATTTTTCGAACTCTTTGACCAACACGGTAGGTGTCACACTGAATCCGTAGCTATCAAACGTTGGAGGGAGATTTGGATCTTTTCTCCAATACGCAACACGTCCTTGGAGAGAGTTCACGAGGTGTTCATCTCTTACTTCTCGCGTGTAGGGCCTATAGTCTGGCTTGTGTTCCCTTTGTCTGCGTGTAGTGACTTTCCTACTTGGTCGATAGTATCTGTGTTCATCTTCTCTCATGTCTTCTTCCAACCGAATCTGGGCCATCGCCTTGGCTTGGACGTCATCCATGAATTTGCAAGGGTACTTTGTCAACTCGTCATATAAGGGAGATTCTCTCTCCAAGCCTCTTCTAAATGCCTCAATTGTCGTTGGGCTGTCACAATTGGTAATTGTGACCTTTACTCGATTGAATCTCGTTAGGTAATCTCTCAGAGGTTCACGAAACTTTTGGTATACCTTGTACAAATCACTTGTTATCTTCTCAAAGCGTCTGCTATCACGAATTGCATGTTGAAAGCATCCACCAGGTCAGCAAAAGTCCCAATACTCCCGTTGGGCAATCCTGTAACACCCCCAGATCTGGGGTCGGGGATCCGGGTCGTCACGGTCTTTCTTTCCACAATATCACTTCACTTAATTAATAATAAATAACCTTATGCTGTGACCCCACACTAACACACACCACAACCCGTTATAGTCTCAGAGATGAAATTTAAATAAGTACAAGTCTTTGAATCCACAATTTAAAAGTTATTACAACCCAAAATGATTACTTGATAAATTTACAGTTAATTTCCATTATCTGCCACAAGTTATAATTATACATAATTGGTTCTCAAAAGTAGATGGTCTGATCTACAATAGATCTACCTCTGCAGCTATAGCAGCTACAACATCAACGGGAAGACGCGGGATGCTTCCCACGCGCTTGCGCTGGGTCTGCTGGAGTTTGGCCATCTTTCCTAACTGTTGTTGTGTGATGAAGAAATAAAGCAAGAGTGAGCCTTACAGCTCGCAAGATAATATATAGTGATAACAATAATATAAATATCTAAATGGATACTTACTAGAATCTTTTATCGTGTGTAAGATAATTACTAGTATATACTTACTAGTATATGAGCCTTCTCATAGTACTCATGAAAGTCTTGGTCAAAAGAAATGAACCAAGTTTGATATCTTAATGCGATGAAGTCGCAAAATATTCAGTATATATACATATATACTTTTCAAAATATTGGAAGTCCTCTTCCATGCATAATATACACAAAATCCCAGTGTATAACTGTATATATAAAAAAAATATCGTTGCAAGGTGATCTCATATATCTAACCTTGTCTCAACGTTTTTCTGAAAATCTTTATCATTTATAAGACAATTATTAACTAGATATAAGTTTAAAAGATGAAGTTACAAGATACCCCAATATACTTATATCTTTCCCAAATACTACTTGAACTACCACCGTTCAAGTTATAATCAGTTTCAAAAGTTCATCACATAGATGAGACTACAAGACAAGATTTGAATAGATTCCATCTTTAAAATATCATTAAAGGAAATGAAGTTATGACATACTTTATTTAGTCCCGATATATATATATCCACATATATATATCTCTTAAACATTTCCTGGAACCTCTGTTATGTAAAGTATGAACAGAGTTTAAAACATCCAATGAATTTTGGAAAGGAAAAGAATTTTGGCATAAACCAGATATCTTGCTGATCAGGCAAGGATACCAATAAGTAACCTTTTCTACTGTAGATGGATGAATTCCTCACCGGTCATCACCCTGGCCGCATTAGGACCTCGCGCTAGACCGTTACTCGGCCCCTCACGCATTGATGGACTGCCACCCAGCCACTTACACATTCATAGACCGTACCCCGGCCTGTCGCTTATGCCGACTCAATTAGATGGGCTTACTTCCCGAACATTGGGCAAGTAATCAATTCATTTACCAAAACTGCAACCTCGTTGCGAATATAAAATACACCACAGAGCCGGATTCCCCAGGTTTTGAGCGAGTATTTAAATCCCCTTAAAAAGGAAGATCTTAAATATAAAAATGAGTTTTGGGATCCGCTCTGACTTTAAAAATCATTTTGAAGACTCGAAAACACTTTAAAGAGTGTTTGGAGTAAAGCTGATTTAATGAAGTAAATCAGTCCCCAGAATATTTAGAAAATGACTAAATATTATTATTTAATAATATTCCCATAAAGAATAATCTTTATAAAAATAATTGAAGTAGAAGTATTAAAACTTATACTTGAAACGAGTATTAAATAACCAAAGATATACTTATATGAAAGTATTATCTTTATTTGAATAGTCGAAAATAAGTTTGATTATTAACACCTTATTCTTTAATAAAATAAAGAATATACCTCAGCAAATAATCGGAGTCATAGATCCTCAAATGAATATTCAAATAATATTCATTAAATAATATAAACTGAGTCATAAGCCTTCAAATGAATATTCAAATAATATTCAATAAATAATATAAAAGAGTCATAAGCCCTCGAATGAATATTCAAATAATATTCAATAAATAATATAAAAGAGTCATAAGCCCTCGAATGAATATCCAAATAATATTCAATAAATAATATAAAAGAGTCATAAGCCCTCGAATGAATATTCAAATAATATTCAAATAAATAAATAAAAGGAGTCATACGCCATCGAATAATATTCGAAATAATATTCAATAATAAAATAAAGTTAAAGTTATCGAATAAACCTTATTCGATTAATAGTTTTGAAAACTATGACCATATATATATATAAATATATATATATATCCATATCCATATATACAAAATCTACTCGGGATCCTCGACTCCCGGTTTTAGAAAATATTTTCACCTTTGGGTCCCTATACTAAGGGTATATGCAAGTTACCGCTATCCTCTAGCATAGGTTTTATCAACTGAACCAACAGATATATATTTCAAGAATATGAAACAGGCATGCATATATACCATATCACATGCTACAATATATCGCAAGAATTTGCTAAATAACCAACATGCATTTATCGCAAGATCATGCATATACAAATGTATACATCACAACAACAGTATAACGGATAGAATACTTGCCTGAGCGACTGGGGGTTACGAATGGCTCGGGACGAGTCTGGTAACCTATAAGCAACAAGTAAGTTGGAATTAAACCAAAATCACTTGTAAATCTATACTTTAACTAACTTAGACTCTAACGCTTGTTTTGCGCTCACTGATTTGCTTAAGTCACTCGGGTACCCGCGGCTCCACCATTTTTAATAATTTAACCTTTACGAGTTTTAAAGCGATTCCTTCGCGAGTGTCTTACCAACTGCCTAACACACTTACCATAAATGTTTCATACATTAATTAATCCTTATTGGTCTTTAACCTATGTTTCAAAGTAAGGCGAGGGGAAAAGTTTCGTTCGCGAAACGCCGTTACCTGAAACGGTCGTTTCTCCTAAACCGTGCATCGGAATCGAACGAACTACATATCAAAACGAAGCTCGTAACATGAGCTATCTAAACATGGCAGTGGTCATAATCTAGCAGGGGGTTCTCGGGTCCTAATGTTATGCACAAAAACAGTCTACAGAAAATCGGACGTTACGACGGCTATGTTTACGCGATTTCCCAAATTTTAAACCATTCAATACCAACCACAAATCAACCCCAAATCAATCATACAACCAATATCCCTCCAAACCACATCATAACAGCCCCAACAAATCCACATTAACCATTTATACTTATTCCTCACATGAACTAAAGGCTTTACTTAGGTTCTTTAACTAATTACCAAGATTTACAACTCCAACAATGCAACAAAACCAACTAATCTCTACAAACTCAACCAAACTTCAACCAATCAAGCATCATGCTTCACATATGCTATATCAAACACATTCAATCCTAATTACTCAAAACTAAAGCTAGGGTTTGTAGTTTATACCTTCCTTGGAGAGTGGAGAATCAAGAGAATGGCTTGGAATCACCTTTAAAGCCCTTATCCAAGCTTAATCTAAACAAAACTTCAAGAACACAAATTTTAGTTCTTGAAAACACTATTCACCATCTTCTTTCATGATTTATAGAAAAAGATTGGCTTGGAATTAGAAGCTTAAACTTATAGGAAGTATGTAACTATCCATGGGGAAGCTTAGATAATTACCTTGCTAAATAGCAAGTGGAGGAGCTTGGACTTCCCATTTCTTAAGAAAGAAGCCGAGAGCTTCATGAAGAAATGGAGGATTTGGTGTTTTGTGATTTGTTTTGCTTGGTTGCTAGGTTTTTGTTTTGTTTGATTTAGTCAATTACCTTGTTGCCCTTGAATTTGTGTGGTTAAAAAGTCACCACATCTCCTTCCTTTCTTGTCATGCCTATGTCATCCTCATGATGTAATCCTCCCCTCCTTGTCCTCTTCTCATTGGTTGGGTGACATCATCCTCTCTAATCCCTTTTGATTAACTTCCTAATTGTTTGCCTAATGACCGCTGATCTGTTATACGGTTCGCTTAACTTTCGTTTTCGTTTATCGTTTGAGGGATCATACCCGGGATCTTATTACTTAGGTTCCCTTAACCTTTCTTAATATATTGTATTCCTTCTATGATCCTCTCTTATAATCCTTTAATTTAAATCCTTTTTATCCTGTTACCTTATACTCAATTCTCTCTGTATCTTGTGGATTTCCGGGAAAAATCAAAGTGTTCGGAATTGGATTTTGACGATCTTTACATACACTTATATACCACATAGAGTACTAATAATATCCCATAAGATCAATAACAGAACCCCTACATAGCGTGGCATGAAAAGTTTTCTCGTTCAGCAAAAACACTATTCATAAGGGTTTCAAAATTTCTCAAAAATTGGGGTTATTACAGTCTCCCCTCCTTAAAAGGATTCCGTCCCGGAATCAGATAGAAAACAAATGGGGATACTTTCTTAGCATTACACTTTCTAACTCTCGAGTCAATTTTCCCACATTGTGGTTCTACCACCAAACTCTGCCTAGTTTGATAATCCTTCTCCTAAGCACTTGTCCCTTTTCACTCTATAACCCTTCATGGTTGCTCCATATAGGTTACGTCGGGTTGCATATCTATGCGCTCATATGCCCCTATTTATCTGGCATCTGAATTACACTTCCTTAACATTGATACGTGAAACACGTTACGACCTGTTACATGTTCGGGGTTAGGGCTAGCTCATATGCTAACTTCCCAAACGTCTTAATATATCCAAGGGTCCAACAAATTGTAGACTTAGCTTTCCTTTCTTTCCGAACCTCATCAATCCTTTCCAAGGGATACCTATAACATTACTAGGTCCCCTATTTCATACTCTTTATCCTTTCGTGTCAAATCAACATACTTATCATGACCATCTTGGGCTACTACCATCCGTCCTCTGATTGGATCTATCATATCCTTGGTCCTTTGGACTACTGCGGGTCCGAGCATCTTGCGCTCTACAACTTCATCCTAACATAAGGGAGATCGACATTGTCTTCCCTCAATGATCTCATAAGGCGACATCTCGATAATGACATATGATCTATTGTCGTAAGATAACTCAATCCGAATTAAGTGATCATTCCAAATTCTTTCAAGTCTATTGCACAGACTCTCATTATTGCTTTTTAACATTAGAGCTTCTGCTTCTCAATACCCATTCTTTTCCAGTTCGTAATCGCTACTACCTTCCGTTCCTAATATTATACTGGTTATACTTTTGCTTGTTAGCGTTCTATAACCTTTTAATAACCACGTCAACCTTAGTATCACGAATGTGTTCCCATTCCGCATACTACCACCACTTTATTACTCCTTTTTCAGTTGTTTCTATTTTCCAAAATTTGATCAATCAAATAGAAGTAAAGGAATTTGTTGAGAGATCACTATGATCATGAACACTTGTTATATCGCATAGTTAGT
Organism: Apium graveolens; assembly: GCF_009905375.1. Classification (NCBI taxonomy): domain Eukaryota; kingdom Viridiplantae; phylum Streptophyta; class Magnoliopsida; order Apiales; family Apiaceae; genus Apium; species Apium graveolens. The sequence goes on from NC_133649.1 coordinate 271,667,941, forward strand.
ACAGAAGGTGGCCAGCCTTTAGTACTTGACAAGCAATTAAACAATAGCTGGTATCCTACTCGGCTTCTATCACACAGATAGATAGTCATTCGGCAATACCTCCCCTTCTGGAAGGGTTGTTCTTCTCAGCTTACATGAAATGAAAAGAAGAGAAAAGAACGAATTGAAGAGAATTGTATATTCATAAAAAAAAATTTATTGCCATAAAATATCTGGCTTGGAATCTACCTCTGAACTATAGAGGTTTGTCATAGAAGAACAAAACATATATGTATTTATATCAACATCAAGTATTATAGTATCGCATTTCACGTGCCTAAATATTTTCGCTATCCCGTCCATCATTCTATGGACCCATGCTCTTCCTCGAGCTTATACACAATCACCTTTGAAACTCCCTCGACATCGAAAATCGAATCTGGGATCTCATTCTATACATCATCGTTACTAGAATTCTATGCTCGCACCGCAACCTTCCTCGTATAATAATACGACTCTCTATTGATAAGAAAGAATAATTATTCACTAGGTAGATACTCTACTTAATTAGTCTATCAATGATAACTTATACACTATCATGACCCGATTAGTGGTACTCAATCTCAACACCCATTCCAATACAACTCTCACGGTTGTAATCAGCTCATTACTCGCAGAATCATTGCTACCTTACTATGGTCCACCACTGACCTACTGTAGTCATTCATTTTCCATGAAGTCTTAATAGCTAACCATACGGAGTCCATACATCTCGTATCAAATCCTTCTAAGGAGGTAACATAATCACCATTCCTGATTCATGAAGAACACTCCTGATCCTGACATACATATATGACATGAAGCAGATAAAAGTGCAGAAGAGTTTCAATCAAAGCAACGATAGCAGGTTAATACCATTCTTAATCATACGCCCTAAATAGAAGAATTAACTCAAGGGTTCATCTAGTCCTTTTTAAAATATGGTTCTGGCTTATCTCAAGATAGGACCTTCTAAGATAGATAGCCCGTTCATGGCGATTACACGAATTAAACCTTTACCAACTACTATTACGGTTGGGTATTGCACAGTCATCAGAAGGAATGTCAATCTCCCAAACCATAATTCAACCTTCAAATTTTTAACCATCATCACTGTATTCTTTTGGCACACGCGCCTATAATTATCCTCTTACCTTTAAAGTGTCGGCCACCTCTTTGGCCTTTCCTGATAGTAAAATTTCCTTACAGTCAATGTCATTTTAACCACCTCCAAATAAATTTTCCACCTTATTTCAATCACAGCTTATGTGAAGATGTTTTCCTTAAAATCTGATGAGTAAAAAAAATCACCATTTTTCCATAAGTTATTGCCTCAGTCTTTAGAGGTTAATCACTGTCATGACTGACTCTCAATCATAATTAGAACATCTTTTATCTTAAGTCCTAATTGCCCTGAACAATTTCGACCATTATTGGTTCGATCCATACCTTCTCGTGGTTTAACACGTGCCTCCCTTGGCATCATTATAATCATGTCATATTTCCTTTATCAACATTTTTATTCTTGAGAATTTCGAATATTTCCTTTCTCCTTGTAAAACCGCTAAGGTTATCTTTCAATCGTTCTTCCTGTATTCCCTATATACAGGGCATATCAAAATACCATTTACTAATACTAGAACCATTGTCTATATACTTCTGAAAAATTTCTCCACTGATCCTTAAAGGTTATTATTACCTTAATCCTTTCCAATTCATACTGTCAAAACTCATACTATCCCTATTAAGGGTGAAATGCCAACCTTTATGCATTCCCCTAGGATTTGTTTTAAGTTACCGATGTTCTATTCTTAATTCCACCTTTAAAAAGGTACATGCATCCTTCCATGGATAAATCAAGTCATATATCCTTGATAGATTATCTTATTCATCATTCCCACCTCGATAGTCTATACCTAACTTCATAATAGCATCCTTATTCAAATTGAGGTCAATCCATATGGCCTCTAAAAGATAACAATGGTCATCCGCTTTTCTTTCCTGATTTGGTAATGATAACATGGATGTTCTGGAAGATATTGGTCATGTTCAACGTGAACCTCTTTTTAATAATTCCTTATTTACTTTTGTTGTTTATCTCAACAGTCATCTCAATGTTGGGATATCTCTCATACCTGGCGTCTCCCTTTCTGGGTATCGGGCCACCGGTCTTACATTTCACATTATTGAAGGTCACTTCCTTCATCCAATTTTTTCCTGATTTCTTACTTTCTTGTCTCCTCAGTCTATCCGTGTCTCGATATTTATCCTTCGAACTATCTCAAGGTTTCCTCGAATCCTCCCAACTTAAAGGGGGTACAATATATGTATCTCTTATGCCTTCAACCATCAATTTTAACTCATGGTGGATCATCATCATCCTGACGATTACATACTTTTCTATTTCTATTGCTATGAGTCTTTAGGGTTTCCTCATACCCAACTCCCTTATCATTCCTCAAACTCTATTGCCTTTATATTCCTTTCCACTTCAGTTTCTTTTTATTTTCCTTTCTCTTATCATTATTTCACAAACCAATCACAATATAAGCATTGATTTCAAATATCCCGTCATTCTGGATTCGTGTCCTCAGAACGAATCTTGACAACTTTTACAACTTAGATTCATAATTTATCATACTTGTCTGCCTTTGTTCTGGCTCTAAAGCTTTTACACTATCTCCTTATCTTTGGGAATTACTTTCCCGAAAACAATTGACTGGACTTAAATCAGTTTATTCTAACCTCTGGCTCCGTGCCTTTCTTGGTCTTTCACCAACGGGTGGTCTCTCTCTTGGGAGGGTAAGTGACAAAACAGTCTTTTGTGGTTCGTCAATCATTTAGAATCTCAAATGATTCATCTATTTCCTTTAGCCAGGCTCTTGCCTCGACTGGGTCAGCTTGTTCCTTGGAACTCTGAGAGCTCAGCGACTTAAAGGTCATGAAAGAATTTCCCATCGCACTGTCTCCTCAGGGTGGTGGTTGGGGATAATAGTCTAAGTTCTTTTTAGACAGGTCCATGAATTGCCGTATAGGAGTACCGTCTCGGGTCTCCTTTCCTTACTCGACTTTCTGTTTCCTTGGTATGAAATGTTTCAACCTTCTCCCATAATCGGGGTTATCTTATACATTAAAAACCTTGTTTTCCACTCTATTATGTTATGGGTTCTTTCTTTCTTGATGGCAACCTCCCTGACTATCACATTCAGGGTTTGCCCTAAATCTTATTCCTCAAACTATGGCTCTCATCTAAGTTCTCATCCTTAAGCTCTTGAACTTTTGGAACCCAATTTCTGTAGGAATACCTCATTATTCCCTTATCATCTTCCTCTGGCACCGTATGCTCTTTTCCAATAATTCGGTCTCTATTGCAATCTCAAACAGCTTTTCGGTACCGGCTCCGGTTACCTTCACTACTATTTCCAAAATCTCTTATAAACTCTCCCAAAGACATTATCATCTTGAGTCTCTCCTTTTTACTAAGGGCATCAGCCACCACATTGGCTTTCCCCGAATGATAAAGAATCTCCCAATCATAATTGTTGATTAGCTCTAACCGCCTCCTCTGGCGTATGTTGAGCTCTTTCTACGTAAGAATGTACTAGAGCACTTATGGCTTAGGTAATTCTCGCACTTCTCTCCATACAAGTAGTGCCTCCAATCTTTAGGGTAAAACTATTGCCACGAGCCTAAGCTCATGGGCGGGGATATCGAATTTCATATTACCTTAATTGTCTTGATGCAGACGCGATTATCTTGCTGTGCTAAGAAGCACCCTAATTCCTTATGCGAAGCGTCACTTACAAATCACAAAATCTCCTTTTTCCATCCGGCAACGCCAGCATAGGGGCCATCACCAACCTCTGCTTCAGTTCTTGAAAGCTGTTCTCGCATTTCTCTGTCCATTCGAACTTCTCAGTCTTACGAGTAAGCCGCGTTAAAGGGGCTACTATCTTTACAACTTGAACGAACCTCCGGTAGTGACCGGCCAATCCTACCTCTGGTAGTCGACCGAACCATGATCATCAATTCATCAGTGGTCCTTTATCCAATCCTGTCAGGATCCTCCATGGGATCCTCCTCAACAACTATCCCTTCTAGGACAACATCCTCAACCGCTAAATCCTCAATATCAACATCATCCGGTCCTGCATTAGGACACTCTATCGGATCCACAATCTGATCTCCAATTAGTAATAAAATATCATCGCGATGTTGCTCCTCAACCTCAAGGTTCGGAGTCCCGCTACCATATACGATAACGAACTACGCTCCTATCACGATATTTATAAGGGTTCCCATAAGGGTTTTAACTGCCAGTGCTACGTTAGGTAGCCCGACTATGAACTTGGCAAGAGTTCTTATTATCTTAGTTAACTTATTATCTTAACGTCCCATCATCTCTGAGGTTTATAACGCTTAGCTCTGATACCATTTCTGTAACACCCCCAGATCCGGGGTCGGGGATCCGGGTCGTCACGGTCTTTCTTTCCACAATATCACTTCACTTAATTAATAATAAATAACCTTATGCTGTGACCCCACACTAACACACACCACAACCCGTTATAGTCTCAGAGATGAAATTTAAATAAGTACAAGTCTTTGAATCCACAATTTAAAAGTTATTACAACCCAAAATGATTACTTGATAAATTTACAGTTAATTGCCATTATCTGCCACAAGTTATAATTATACATAATTGGTTCTCAAAAGTAGATGGTCTGATCTACAATAGATCTACCTCTGCAGCTATAGCAGCTACAACATCAACGGGAAGACGTGGGACGCTTCCCACGTGCTTGCGCTGGGTCTGCTGGAGTCTGGCCATCTTTCCTAACTGTTGTTGTGTGATGAAGAAATAAAGCAAGAGTGAGCCTTACAGCTCGCAAGATAATATATAGTGATAACAATAATATAAGTATCTAAATGGATACTTACTAGAATCTTTTATCGTGTGTAAGATAATTACTAGTATATACTTACTAGTATATGAGCCTTCTCATAGTACTCATGAAAGTCTTGGTCAAAAGAAATGAACCAAGTTTGATATCTTAATGCGATGAAGTCGCAAAATATTCAGTATATATACATATATACTTTTCAAAATATTGGAAGTCCTCTTCCATGCATAATATACACAAAATCCCAGTGTATAACTGTATATATAAAAAAAATATCGTTGCAAGGTGATCTCATATATCTAACCTTGTCTCAACGTTTTTCTAAAAATCTTTGTCATTTATAAGACAATTATTAACTAGATATAAGTTTAAAAGATGAAGTTACAAGATACCCCAATATACTTATATCTTTCCCAAATACTACTTGAACTACCACCGTTCAAGTTATAATCAGTTTCAAAAGTTCATCACATAAATGAGACTACAAGACAAGATTTGAATAGATTCCATCTTTAAAATATCATTAAAGGAAATGAAGTTATGACATACTTTATTTAGTCCCGATATATATATATCCACATATATATATCTCTTAAACATTTCCTGGAACCTCTGTTATGTAAAGTATGAACAGAGTTTGAAACATCCAATGAATTTTGGAAAGGAAAAGAATTTTGGCATAAACCAGATATCTTGCTGATCAGGCAAAGATACCAATAAGTAACTTTTTCTACTGTAGATGGATGAATTCCTCACCGGTCATCACCCTGGCCGCATTAGGACCTCGCGCTAGACCGTTACCCGGCCCCTCACGCGTTGATGGACTGCCACCCAGCCACTTACACATTCATAGACCGTACCCCGGCCTGTCGCTTATGCCGACTCAACTAGATGGGCTTACTTCCCGAACATTGGGCAAGTAATCAATTCATTTACCAAAACTGCAACCTCGTTGCGAATATAAAATACACCACAGAGCCGGATTCCCCAGGTTTTGAGCGAGTATTTAAATCCCCTTAAAAAGGAAGATCTTAAATATAAAAATGAGTTTTGGGATCTGCTCTGACTTTAAAAATCATTTTGAAGACTCGAAAACACTTTAAAGAGTGTTTGGAGTAAAGCTGATTTAATGAAGTAAATCAGTCCCCAGAATATTTAGAAAATGACTAAATATTATTATTTAATAATATTCCCATAAAGAATAATCTTTATAAAAATAATTGAAGTAGAAGTATTAAAACTTATACTTGAAACGAGTATTAAATAACCAAAGATATACTTATATGAAAGTATTATCTTTATTTGAATAGTCGAAAATAAGTTTGATTATTAACACCTTATTCTTTAATAAAATAAAGAATATACCTCAGCAAATAATCGGAGTCATAGATCCTCAAATGAATATTCAAATAATATTCATTAAATAATATAAACTGAGTCATAAGCCTTCAAATGAATATTCAAATAATATTCAATAAATAATATAAAAGAGTCATAAGCCCTCGAATGAATATTCAAATAATATTCAATAAATAATATAAAAGAGTCATAAGCCCTCGAATGAATATCCAAATAATATTCAATAAATAATATAAAAGAGTCATAAGCCCTCGAATGAATATTCAAATAATATTCAAATAAATAAATAAAAGGAGTCATACGCCATCGAATAATATTCGAAATAATATTCAATAATAAAATAAAGTTAAAGTTATCGAATAAACCTTATTCGATTAATAGTTTTGAAAACTATGACCATATATATATATAAATATATATATATATATCCATATCCATATATACAAAATCTACTCGGGATCCTCGACTCCCGGTTTTAGAAAATATTTTCACCTTTGGGTCCCTATACTAAGGGTATATGCAAGTTACCGCTATCCTCTAGCATAGGTATTATCAACTGAACCAACAGATATATATTTCAAGAATATGAAACAGGCATGCATATATACCATATCACATGCTACAATATATCGCAAGAATTTGCTAAATAACCAACATGCATTTATCGCAAGATCATGCATATACAAATGTATACATCACAACAACAGTATAACGGATAGAATACTTGCCTGAGCGACTGGGGGTTACGAATGGCTCGGGACGAGTCTGGTAACCTATAAGCAACAAGTAAGTTGGAATTAAACCAAAATCACTTGTAAATCTATACTTTAACTAACTTAGACTCTAACGCTTGTTTTGCGCTCACTGATTTGCTTAAGTCACTCGGGTACCCGCGGCTCCACCATTTTTAATAATTTAACCTTTACGAGTTTTAAAGCGATTCCTTCGCGAGTGTCTTACCAACTGCCTAACACACTTACCATAAATGTTTCATACATTAATTAACCCTTATTGGTCTTTAACCTATGTTTCAAAGTAAGGCGAGGGGAAAAGTTTCGTTCGCGAAACGCCGTTACCTGAAACGGTCGTTTCTCCTAAACCGTGCATCGGAATCGAACGAACTACATATCAAAACGAAGCTCGTAACACGAGCTATCTAAAAATGGCAGTGGTCATAATCTAGCATGGGGTTCTCGGGTCCTAATGTTATGCACAAAAACAGTCTACAGAAAATCGGACGTTACGACGGCTATGTTTACGCGATTTCCCAAATTTTAAACCATTCAATACCAACCACAAATCAACCCCAAATCAATCATACAACCAATATCCCTCCAAACCACATCATAACAGCCCCAACAAATCCACATTAACCATTTATACTTATTCCTCACATGAACTAAAGGCTTTACTTAGGTTCTTTAACTAATTACCAAGATTTACAACTCCAACAATGCAACAAAACCAACTAATCTCTACAAACTCAACCAAACTTCAACCAATCAAGCATCATGCTTCACATATGCTATATCAAACACATTCAATCCTAATTACTCAAAACTAAAGCTAGGGTTTGTAGTTTATACCTTCCTTGGAGAGTGGAGAATCAAGAGAATGGCTTGGAATCACCTTTAAAGCCCTTATCCAAGCTTAATCTAAACAAAACTTCAAGAACACAAATTTTAGTTCTTGAAAACACTATTCACCATCTTCTTTCATGATTTATAGAAAAAGATTGGCTTGGAATTAGAAGCTTAAACTTATAGGAAGTATGTAACTATCCATGGGGAAGCTTAGATAATTACCTTGCTAAATAGCAAGTGGAGGAGCTTGGACTTCCCATTTCTTAAGAAAGAAGCCGAGAGCTTCATGAAGAAATGGAGGATTTGGTGTTTTGTGATTTGTTTTGCTTGGTTGCTAGGTTTTTGTTTTGTTTGATTTAGTCAATTACCTTGTTGCCCTTGAATTTGTGTGGTTAAAAAGTCACCACATCTCCTTCCTTTCTTGTCATGCCTATGTCATCCTCATGATGTAATCCTCCCCTCCTTGTCCTCTTCTCATTGGTTGGGTGACATCATCCTCTCTAATCCCTTTTGATTAACTTCCTTATTGTTTGCCTAATGACCGCTGATCTGTTATACGGTTCGCTTAACTTTCGTTTTCGTTTATCGTTTGAGGGATCATACCCGGGATCTTATTACTTAGGTTCCCTTAACCTTTCTCAATATATTGTATTCCTTCTATGATCCTCTCTTATAATCCTTTAATTTAAATCCTTTTTATCCTGTTACCTTATACTCAATTCTCTCTGTATCTTGTGGATTTCCGGGAAAAATCAAAGTGTTCGGAATTGGATTCTGACGATCTTTACATACACTTATATACCACATAGAGTACTAATAATATCCCATAAGATCAATAACAGAACCCCTACATAGCGTGGCATGAAAAGTTTTCTCGTTCAGCAAAAACACTATTCATAAGGGTTTCAAAATTTCTTAAAAATTGGGGTTATTACAAATCCTACGAACCACTATAAGGCTGGCCCAGCTAAGGTTGATCCAAACCCTTTACACATGCAGGGTTCTTTGAGCTTCATAGTGATTGGTACCGTAAACATCCTTTATTTGTATTGTGTGATGTGTTCTTCTGGATCTGTCGAGCTGTCGTACGGCTTCATGTTTGGTATTGTGAATCGTTTTGGGATTTCTACTTGTGCTATCTCACTCGTAAAGGGAGAATCTGCATAGCTGGTGGGTGTGGCCTTCTTCATTGGCTTGGGGACCCCGGGAATGCGCTGGATCATGTCCTTCACTTCTTGGAGCTCTTTTATTACTGCTTCGGGAACACCTTTGCTAGACCTCGAGTTCCTGTGCTTGGATTTCCCTTTGTCATGCATTCCATTCGCCTTCTTTCCAGAGTCTTCTACATCCTTATGTCCTTCAACATTGTCTTCGGCCACGCTGTCACTCTCGTAGTCCACTAGGGTCACGTCGTCGCCATTTTCATCTAGTGCTTCATCCATGTTTAGTTCTCTAGCTACACTCTTTGCCGTTCTTCGACTCTTGCTTTTGCTTTTCAATTTGATCGTTGTTAAGTCCTTCTTCAAAGTTTCATTCTCGGACCGTATAATTTCCATTTTGGATTGTAGTTTTTTCATAGCTGCCAATAACTCTGCATTCATGTTTTCTCCTTGTTGGGATGCTTGTGCATCGTCTGCCATCTTTGTAGATTGCTTTAATCCTTAGAAAAATTTCCACAGACGGCGCCAAACTGTTTTGGTCTTTTTTACCGGGTTTAATTCTAAGTTTAATTTATGTGTTAATGATTAAATATCGAAGAAAATAAATGAGACGTAGAGATTTTGTTGACGCGGAAAACCTCCTGAAGAAGTAAAAACCACGGGTGAAATGTGTTCCACCAAGAAAATTCACTAAAAAAGATTACAATATTTTTGAAGTAAGAATACAAGATTAAAATGTTGATTTTTTGCTCGATGTGTTAGCCTGCCTTTCAACTCATTTTTCCCATGTTTTTATAGTGTGATTAGTTCATTCAAAAATCACCCCTATCCTCCCATGATCCTTGTTTTTCTCCCTTATCTACTTGCATGTTTGTTAGCTGCTGAATTAGTCTTGCAGCCGTTACACTATTAATATGGCCTTGCTTTGAATTCTTCTTTGGGCCTCCTTTACTCATTTGCTGAACAACTTCCCATATCCGTTCTAGTTTAGAAAACTATTTACCCTTATTTCTAAAACAGAAACGCAAGTTAAACTATTGTTAAAGTTGAAACGCATAATAATATTGCGTTAAATGTTAAACGTATCTTTAAATTTTATTGATAAACTGTGATACTGATTGTTACAGTTGTGATTCTGAAAATATTATATTAAATGTAATTGAAGTCAGGAATATTTATTTTAATTAATGTAATATTTTCAGTCATGTTTTAGTTTTGTTATATATAAAGAACTAAATGTTTGGAAAATACATACACAACTCTTAGACTTGTAAAAACCCTAGCTGCAACTTCTCTCATTCTCTCCTCGATATTTTCATATTTTACAGATCTTTGCATAGGTTTCCTAGGCGAACTAAGCTACAGGCCGTTGTTGAGTGATACGTATCTGTGACGAATTGTTTTATCTTGAAAGCGATATTACTGAAACCTAATACAGCGTAAGTGGGGTAATATCTCTTCAAGAACAGTATAGACTTCTCGAAAGTTAGCCGACTCAGTTGTTGTTGATTTTTTCAGAATTTAAAAAACTTATGTTAGAGCTAAATGATTCTATTATCTATTTGTCACTACAGTCTCTGATTATATTTTGTTGTTTTACCTTCGTATTTTGTTTCGTTAATTGGTTGCTTACATGCTCTTTTTAATTTATAATTATATAATTATCTAATTGTTACGCGTATGGTAATTATATTGGTACAATTAGAAAAGCCAATACGTGTACTATCGATAATTTCCAAAAACAAAAGTAAGTTTGCAACAGGCCCATTTGGTTATTATTCCCCGGAACAAACTATAAAGGTTGTTGGGGGTAGTAATAGCATAGGTAGATTGGGCCGACGTTTTTAATCTGGTTAAAGAGATATTTCACAAAGTGGGCCTTAAAAATTGGTCCTGGGAACAGCAGCAGCAACTGGAAAAAGAAAAAGAAAAAGAAAGAGTGTCTACACTCTCCAGCTTTCAACTTAATGTAGTTGCACTCCAACTGTTCGACATTTGGTCCCAAAGAAACTCCATTCTCCAAATGCACGAAGGATTGATTTTCCGGCGATCAAACCAAATTAAATCTATCCACGCTCATCTATTATATGGAAAAGAATGTTTTCATGAGACCCCATTTGGGAAATTAAGTTATATGTGGGTTCAAATAATGCACAAAACTAGTGGAGGATCAAGACCTAAACAGAAAGTCTATCACAGAGTTCATGAATTGGACAAAATGATGGACCTTCAGAAGAAACCTGCTGTGATTCTACGGCTAAAATCAATTATAGAGTCTCAGAAAAACAAGTCCCTTCTTCTTAGGGACCTTGAAAAAGAAGTTGGTTTTGTTCAGAAATGGAATTACATGGCTGTTATCGAAAAGTATCCTTCGATATTTTGTGTTAGTGGTGGTGATGGAACACCGCCTGCTGTTATGCTCACGCGAAAAGCGCAAAAGATTGCTGATGAAGAGGTTAATGCTATAGAGCAAATGGAACCTATTTTAGTTAAAAACTTGAGGAAGTTGTTAATGTTGTCGACTGATTGTCGGGTTCCGTTAGAGAATGTTGAGCTTATTCGGTCTGAATTGGGGTTGCCTTTTGATTTTAAGGAATCGTTAATTCCTAAGTACCCTGAATTTTTTTGTATAAGAGATGTTTATGGGAGAGCTTATCTTCAGCTTGAGAATTGGGATTCTTATCTTGCAGTTACTGCTCGGGAGGAACGATTTTCTCGTGAAGGAATTTTAAGTTCTGCTAGGAATTTAAGGAAAACTAAGATTTCGAAAGATGGCAACTTTTTAGGTCCTTTTGCTTTTCAGTTGAAGTTTCCTGCTGGTTTTAGACCAAACATTAGTTACCTTGAACAAGTTTATAGGTGGCAAAAATTGGAATTTCCTTCTCCATACTTGAATGCGAGGAAATTTGACATTGCTGATTCTAAAGCTCGTAAACGTGTGGTTGGAGTACTTCATGAGCTTCTTAGTTTGACAATGGAGAAAAGGTTAACTTCTGCTCAGTTGGATGCATTTCATTTTGAGTATCTGTTACCAGCTAGACTATTGCTTTGCTTGATTAAGCATCATGGTATCTTTTATATTACTAATAAAGGTGCAAAGAGCACCGTAGTCCTTAAAGAAGCGTATGATGGTACAAATTTAATTGATAGATGCCCACTTTTGGCATTTAGAAGTAAGTTTGTAGAACTTACGGGCAGGAGGGACATAAATATGTGCCCTGGAAAACCCATATCCCAGCATTCTCTATGAAAATCTGGTTTGAGGATACCATATTGTGATGTTATGATGAGTATGGATAATCGCCCGTATTTGGCTGTCAAAAAACGAATAGTGGGTGAAGTGGGTGAATATGTAGGCTTCAGGTGTTCATCTTATCGATTGGAATATCCATTACTTGGATGAGAAGGCTCTGGCCTATATTGTCCAAAACTTGCCAAAGCACATTTGACTGAGTGCTCAAGATCCCTGCTCCCTATTCTGATAACTTAGCACACATCAAGCCAGCAAGTTTTGCACGGAATCACTGTTCAACCTGCACTTGAAAAAACTCTGAAATAAAATTATGCAGTGATTGGCTTTAAGCAGCTATATGCTCTCTCGTGTCAGTAGCAAAAGCATAAAATAGCCATGATCATGAGCAACAGTACGAACAATTTGAACCTAAGATCCAATTTTTTCTCTTACAAATTTCGCTTTGTTGTAAAGCTTAAACTCTCTTTCAGACTAAATGCATGAACGGAGTCCTTCATGTTGATTCAGCTGATGTTGATTCTTAATTCCAGGTTACATATTGCATTAAATATTATTTAATCTTTGTGTTAATCATTTTTCATGAACAATGTGTATCTTTGTACTTAGTTATGAACATTTATGTGCACATAAATACATGGTTTTTTTTATAGTTTGTAACTTTATTAATATCTGAATATACAAGAAAATCCACAAACTGCCAAAATCCATACATTGTGGGTAGTTCTTACTGGAGTAGGTTGCTTGTTACATGAGCAGTTGATATTAGAACTTTATAAATAAATTTATTATATTCTAAAGAGCCGACAGTGTAGTGTGTACATTAGCAATTATAAATGACGAGAAACGCCTTGTTGGTAAAAGTCAGATTTGTAATATAGTTTCATTTCTGATTACATTTGCTCATTTTTGTGAACATAAGAGACAACAACTGTATACTAGATTATTTGTTACTTCCCAGAACATGAAGGGTATTAATCCACGACACCGTTTTTGTCTATCGATTTACCTTTCCTTCCGAAATTTTACCAGCTTGGTTGAAGTGAATGACTTTTGCAGCTGTTTCTATGTTTTCATGAAAGGAACTTTAACCCTGTCTCTAAGGTTTTAGTTTATTTCTTCTTATTGTTTCTTGTACCTTTGTTCCCGAGGTGGCTTAAATATACAACTTTATGTAACTGCTCTTTTTTTTCTTTTTTTTGCTAAATTGAGTAGTTATTTCTTGTGAGAAACTGAAATAATATATTTCCCATTAGCTTTTATCAGGTAATTTCCAGCCAGAGATTTGTTGAACTTAAGTAACGTTATATGATTTCCATGCCAAAATAATTCAAAAATCAGGTCACTGGTCTTACAACATGTTAGGAAGATCTTGTGAAATATTTTGGGTATTAATGACACTCGTCTAGTTAGATATACATAATGGATGTAAAAAAACAAATTTGTAGGCTTCAAGCATTCTGATAGGTGCCTGAGTTCTGGATCGAGTTACGGGACATTTTACAGTGAAGTTTTGGTCGATTCTTTCCCATAAGGGGGTGTTATTCTTATTCTTCCTACATCTCCCTATGTTTGCTTAATTGCAAAGAATAGGAAAATACTGAGAGCTCAGTTAGAGAGAGCTCACTGATCTCATTTGATACCATGTTGATGTTGAGTTAGAGAGAGCTCACTGATCTCATTTGGTACCATGTTGAGTAACCAGCTCATTTAAAACCTTAAGGTGTTAGAGGAAGGCCCCAATAGGATCATATATTTAACACTCCCCTCACTCGAAAGCCCATTTAGGGTCGAAGAGTGGAACACCGACGCCCATTTTTGGGGTATAATTGCCTTTAGTGTCCACAATAAATTGTGAGAATATTAGGGGTGGCTGGGAATCGAACCTTAGTTTTCCCGCCAGTCCTAAGCTCTGATACCAATTTGATAGGCGCATGAGTTCTGGATCGAGTTACGGGACCTTTTACAGTGAAGTCTTGGTCGATTCTTTCCCTTAAGGGGTGTTATTCTTACTGTTCCTACCTCTCCCTATGTTTGCTTAATTGCAAAGAATAGGAAAATACTGAGAGCTCAGTTAGAGAGAGCTCACTGATCTCATTTGATATTTGATAAGAAATATTTTTTTCCTTTTTTTCTTATTTCTCAATGAACCTTTAAATACTTACAAGAAAAAAGCTAATAATCAGCAGGTACAGCAGCTATTAGCAATAATTCTGCTTCTAACAAATAGCCTGAAAATCTGTATCAATTAGCAATAAATCTGCTACTTTTATGAAGTTAGAAATCTGTAATTAGCCCAACTAAAAATATGCAATTAAACATAATCTTCTCTCATAATTCTAACTTGTTTGTTTTGACCGCGTCTCTTGTAATAATGACGAAAAGGAACTATCGGACACTTTGTTGTTGACCAGGTGTATTACTTGTAACACATTCCAATTGGCGGAGAGTGTTTTGTTTTTTTATTGTCCAAAACCGTCCTGGAAGAACATTTAACTTTTCAGATGTAGGAATGCTCAAGATTGTGTAAAGGCTTGTTACTACCAATTTAGCATACAGCAAGTCCACTAGTGATGCATCAAATATCTGTTCAACTCACTATCAAAATATTAGGCCATGAATGGTCTAAGCACTCTCTTGTGAGTTGCAAAAGCATAACATATCCGTGTTCCCCCAGAAAATAGAGATTTATAAGAACACTCATAGAGATTTTTGTGAATTTAGCTAAAATAAATATTCCTCGGGTTCCTGTTATTTGAACCGAATTTCCTAATTTATTCTCTAACATTTGTGGTTTTTTATTCGCTAGACATTTTTAGATTAGACTGCACCATCAAGTGATGCCGTGGGTACGGGAGTCCTTTAAATTGATTCAGCTGATGACGATTCCTGATTCCAGTCACATTCCATATCAAATATTGTTCCATTTTGTTATGATCACATATATCTGATTTCAATTACATAGCATAACAATCCTGTTTCGAGTTTCTTATGATCATTTTTTTCTGGAGCGATCTGTATCTTTGTACTTAATAGTAAACATTTATATAGCTCATGATACTTTTGTTTTCATTCCTGGACTAAATGGAAAATTCAAAAAGATCCAAAATGCAATTAATCTTAAGAACAACATTAGTATTAAGCTCGGGTAGCATACTCCTGAAATGTTTTTACTGATACACATATACATAAAATCATACCTACACACACATATATATATATATATATCATACTTTTGTTTTATTAGTAATAATTAGGGAAAAATATCAAATTGATCACTCATTTCATCTAAATATATCAAATAGGTCATTATTTTACAATTTGACTCAATTTGGTTATTAATTTGAAAATTTGTATCAACTTAGTTATTATAAAGTTATAATTTTGTATCAATTTAATCATTGGAAGATGATTTATTTGAATCAAATTTTGAAATTAATGATCAAATAGAATCAAAAGTAATGACATTAATGACATAGTTGATATATTTGGATGAAATAAGTGATCACTTAATATTTTTCACTTAATAATTGTTAGAAAATATGAACATTACACTAATATGCATAATTGTAATATAATCTTGAAGTCTACTAATATGTGCAAGTATATTCCATTGAAATTTGGATGAAGCCACTTAATTGCACTAAGAATATACCCTTTACTGGGGGACCACAATAAGTTGAAGAAGAAGGGAGGCGCTTCCAACAAGGTCAATACTTTTGGTGTATCAGACCTCTCTATCTGTTATAGGGCCAGAATATATCTTTAGTGCATCTTTTGCTTGAGGATCATAAATATTGCCTTTCTTTTGAAAACTGGACTGTCTTATACTTTATCATATATATAATCAACTAAATCTTTGTATGATGTATGAGTCTTATCTCATGGTCCCGTTTAATTTGGTACACTAATCAGGACTTCTCATGCATTTGGTTGGAGGTTATACATCTGAAAATCATTTATTGTTTTTTTTTTCACTTAATGATACAGCTTGTCTGCCTTTGGCATATTAAACATTTTATGCTACATAGATGCTGATGTTTTGCTTTATTTTTAACCGAATTTTTTTAGCTTAAATCTTTAATAGTACTTTTCTACGCATCAAAAGTCTGAAAATTGTTTAAGCGACACACCTAGCATAGACAGAACTTGCAATCACGGCCTAGTTTTGAATTATGACCATTAGTCGATTAAGATATATAATAATAAATTCATTAGTTTTGAATGAAGAGTGCTCCATACTAGCAAGCACCGACTAAACAAGCAAGATAAAGCCCGCACTATCTCATAATTAAGACTTAAGACTCTCTAACCAGGGATAATTGTCTTACGCCCTTTCGGAACTAGGCTAGACTATAGAATTTGATTACAACCTCCCTTGTATTCAAAACTATATTAAGTATCGAATTATAGATGTGTAGATAGAAGATAATAAAAGTAGAGGCTATAATTTTTAATGATATTTTAAATAATTTGATATTAATATTATTTTAGGACCACTCGGTTAAAGACTACACCACACGTGTTTGTTTCTGGTATATAATTATCATGGCTAGATGATTATGGATTATAATTGCAATAAAAAAACTAAAAATATAATAATGATAATTTTAATTATCAAATATATGTAATTTAGGTCATTGCTTCATTCAAGAAATAACATTATAAAATCTTACAATGATTTCAATTAAGTTCTAAGTTTAGACTTAATAAAAATAGAATCCAACATGAAATTAACAAAAAGTTAAAACTAATCATAGCTTGATTAAGTGTGAATTCCTTATTTGTTTTATATACATAAATAATTTGATCAATGTTTTATCACATTTGTATAACTCTTTTAAAGATAAGAAAGCTAGCAACATTCGTAAGCAAAGGCGGATCCCATCCTCTAGGGTAGGGGTCATCCGACCCCCTTAAATTTTTAGTTTAGTTAAATATGTATATTCAAATTATATAAAAATTAAGAATGATCCCCTTAATTTTTGCAAAAAAAAAAAAATTGCCCCTTACTCAAAATTTTTATGTTAAAAGTCATTTCGTTGGGGCAACATTTATTTGGGGCAACATTTATAAGTGAAAGTTATACATTTTTTTGTTTTAAAAAATTATGAGTTACAAATAAATGTTGAAGTTAGGAATTGATGACAGAAAAGAATAGTAATAGATATTGAACGAGTATTTCTAGTTAAACCACCTTAACGCCATTAATTTTGATTTTGATAGAATTATAATGAAGTTAATATGAAGTTGATTTCTTACCTATCATGCCTTAATCCATATAATTCTTTATCAGCTTTTGATTATAATTCTATCATTCAGAATTTGATCAAATACGTTTTCTAATCACTTGAAAATCATCTTTTTAGCTATATAGTTGACAAAAGAACCAAAGTTAATTTTCAAAATTTGAATGGTATTCTTGACCTCGTTCAAAAAATGGTTGAAAAACAAAAAGATAGGGGTGTAATTCGGTCCGGTCGAGCCGGGTTTCAAGCCGGTTGTAATTCGAGTTGGGTTTAATTGAGTCGAACCGGCTTGTTTAGTTAAACGAGTCTAAATCTCTGCCCGAACCCGACTCGTTGATTTTCATGAGTCGAGTCGAGACATCTCGTTTAGCTAAACGAGTTGGTTTTAACGAGCCGGGCAAGGCGGCTCATTTAGTTTTACACTAAATTGAGCCTAAAACGCTACCCGAATTCGGCTTGTTTAATTTCACGAGTCGAGTTGAGCCGACTCGTTTAATTAAACGAGCTGAAACCTCTACTCGGACTTGAACTCGTTTACGAAACGAGCCTAACTGAGCCCAATAAAACGAATTCGAGTCGGGCAACTTGCGAGCTGCCCGGATCTTATTACATCCTTACATAAAGATATTGAATATCCTTGGGTTTATATGTTGGTAAAATTGTCACTGATTCTAACGATTGCAAGTGCATCAATTTAGAGATAATTTTCAGCCGAAAATATTCCCAATAATCTAATATATAAGATCATATTTTTTTTTCGAGCCGGTATTGAGCTTATTTTGAGCCGAACATGTCAAATTCTCGGCTCCAGCTTGTTAAAAAATATTCCATTATTTTGAGCCAAATGCCGAATCATAAGGGAATTCTACTCGAGATGAATTTATGATTTGAATTTTTAGTTTTAACGTTACATTATAACGCTAGAAAACAACTCTTCATATTCGAATAATTTGATTAAAAGTTAATAAGATGCACTACCAGTATTAAATAAAGTATCAAAACCAGACATAAAAAACAAATATAAAAGCAATAGGTCCAATTTAATTATAAGCAAATACTTCATTATATCATAAGGGTTGGTTATTAAAGGTTAATTAGTCAGTTCTTGATCTATTCCTTCCATGAAAGCAAGGGCATGTGTTTAGGTGTGTCTTTTAGGTTTTAATTGCAAAACATTTCGGCTAATTGTCTGCTTCATGCATCATGCATCATTTTCTCTTAATGTCCCAAAAAAGGCAGTGTACCAAATTATTTTATGCATTTGTGTCATACTGATGTGCTTGAGCATTCATTATATCTGTATTCTGCTATTTGAATATGGTTGTGAAGTCATGTTACTTACAGTTACAGGACACTACATGCAAAGGTCACATGCATGGCTAGCCATGGCAATCACTATCACTAATAAGGCCCCGAAAATATAAGATTTGGTTAAGCACATTAAATGGTTCTTTAGCAGGTAAAAACAAATATCACGGTTCATGATTGATCCACTGTCTGGCCCATTTGGCATTGAATTATTCATTTTTTCTGGTATCATATGGCCCCTTTTGTCCTGACAGGTCCATGCTGGGTTCGAAATTTGGAAGTTTTATGATAAAATAGCACAATCAACAATGTAATTCATAGAAAGGGGAGCTTATAAGAAATAAGTGATATGTATGGTTGTATTATTTTTATCTCCCAACAGGGCAAAATTTGTCAGATAATAATTGTTTAGGGACTTCAGCCACTTTGCTTTGCTTTGTCAGATATGTATGTAGTTTCGTAATTGTCCTGCAGTGGAGGACGCATGGTGCCGGCAATATCTTGGTGGTAACTAATGACATTTTGATGAGTAAGAATTATTATGTTTACACCTTATTTTTACTTGTCATTTTAATATTGATATAACTAAAGATGTGATTGAAGTTTATTGAAAAGGACTAAATTAAAATACCTTTTTTTGCAGATATTGAATTTATACCAATGCATGTGGAGATGGACCATTCATGTTGTGTTTACTTTTTCTTGTAATGTTAAGCCTTTATTCCTAAGTGCTGAAGAAAATAATGGCATAATGCCAATTACACTAGGGCATCTCTACACATGGATTGATCCGTGTTAGAATTGATTATCTTGATTTTTGATTACTGTAAACATGTAAGTGTTGCTTCTAGATTTAAATAGTTAACTATCCTGCAAAAGTCCAAGGCCTGAGACCTGTTAAACATGGTAATTTTGTATGGGAACCAGCCTAGCAGGATTGAGATGGGTAAAGATGTAAGTTTCAGTTCTACCTCATATGAAAGGGTACAGGGAAGGGACCATATCATGATCATGATCATGAAACTCCGGGATCTATGGTCCATAAATGGTGGACCCTTTATTTTCTTCATTAAGGGGCTGAGCTGTTGACAACACAAAATAATGCATATTTTTGCCTACTGATTATCATACCAAATGTGTCCTCTTGTTTACTTGATATGTATTGATGGCTGATTCTTTGTTATGTCAGTCTCAATTGAAGTCCTTGTCTGTTGCACTGTTTAAATATGCTTCTTCCAAAAAGGAGGATAGGAAAAAGTAAAGGAAATCTGGTAACATAGTACATCCATGTATTCTAGTCTTTGATATGTGATTATTTTACATTAGAATAGTTTTAACTTTCAAGGCCTGTGAAATCTGTGCACATCATCTCATCTGTCCACTTCAGAACAAGGATGAAAATAAAAATAAACCCCCCATTCTTGTAAGACATCATTTCATGTGTGCCCACTATTAGGGGTGTACAAACTAACCGCTCAATCACATCCAATCGCTCAACCGCTCGCAACTGAACTGCATATTGCGGATAATCGCGAAACGGGGGTTGGTTGCAGATTTAAATTTTAAAAACCACTCATTCGCGGTTTGGATGCGGTTTTAAATTCTTGAAAATCGCAAAATCGCAACCGCAACCGCAACTCGCAACATATATTTATAATAAAATTTATTTCCAAAAATGTAGTTGATATCATATAAATTAATAAGTATACACATTTATTAATTAATCTTAAGTTAATGTTAAGACTCCGTTCATAAGATTCACAATCATTATAAGATATATAACCAAACAAATGAAAAATGTAATCAACATTTAATTTTTTTTATCGTTTTTTTTCTTTTCTCTCGCCTCCCTGTTTTTTGTATGTTTTTAATATCTTTGCTCCACACGGAGCATTAGTTTGTATTTTATTTTTGAATGTAAATTTATTACATAACTTAAACTTGAATTTATTAATATTCTGAATTTATTTTTTTGTAAATTATTAATTATTTTAAAATAAGTGGTTGAACCGTAAACCGATCCGCAATAACCGCAAATTTGCAACCGCAATTGACGCGGTTAACCGCAACCGCAAATGCAGCTACGGATGACAACTTTCTAAAATCGCTCTTCGCAGTTTGGTTCGACTTTTACCCCAAAACCGATCTGACCCGAACTGCGTACACCCCTACCCACTACACCTTTGTCTTGATGTTATGCAATTGTTCCTTGGTGTCTACATTAGGCACCACCACTAAAGTAGTAAAGCTAACCTCTAGAATCATTTGTGTCTTTTTGTTTAGTGGGGGGCACATATACATTACAATCACAAAGAGAGTAAAAACATAATGATGCTATCAAAGATAGGGAGAGTTGATTTTGCAGCCACAATCTCCTTCAAAGTCTTTCAATAATGGTAATAACCTAATGGGGGATGGGAGAACAAAGTCTTGATAATCTTATCACGTGGATATTTTTTATGTTAGTGGAGAAAGCTGATAATTTTACACTTAAGCACCAGTCTGTCTCTCAACCTCACAATAGAATTCTTGCAACAGTTTTACAACTTTTCTTTTCTTTACTGATTCTTCATCCATAGTGGGGTGGGGTGGGCTTTTGATTCAAAATGCAATAAGAAGCTGTGTTCTCTCCTTTTGTTGATCTTTAGGCTTACTCCACCACCCATCATAACAAATTCCCTCTATCTAAAGTAGACTACTCAGTGCAACTTCATTGAAATTCTGTGATAAAGGAACCTCAGATATGATTTCTAGTTAGGTTTAGAATATTGATTTTATTCTCACTTTTTTTCTTCTTGGCAAGTGTAGGATTACATTGTAGACCTTATTACTATGTCTACTTTTGTTAAAGCACTGAGTAGACCATAGTCAGGGACGAGGCAGCATGGGTGCGGTCATTGGTATAGCAAACCTTGATTTTCGGGATCAAACCTATCATCCCTAACCCATAATTTGACTGGTTATAGGAAAGCTATTTAATCTTGCGAATTTTGTGGTCCATGACTTGAGTGATTATTGAACCTTGCAAATTTCGTGTAACTATGACTTGATTGATAAAAATGTGTGTGGGGGTATTGCACTGGGTTCTGCTGAGAAATTGAGTACTTACTGCAAGAAGGAAATACGGTACAAGGTGAAATTGTTATTGTTCAAAGCTGATGGACTAGTTGAGTTACTTTTACATCAGAACCTTTCTTTTACTTGGTAATAATGTACAAGAGGCCCCTTGCCTTTACCTTTATATCAGAATCTATGCTTCAATTTGGATCCTCTTCCCTTATTCAACTCCACCAACAAAATATTGAATGTATCACCCAAATCAGCTAGGAATATTATAATGAATAAATTTAGAAGTCTCAAATTGGTATACAAAATAGATCTCAAATGATAAGTGTCGTGCTTTGATTGGTTACAAAATAATTATTAATAGAGAACTCTCTGCATTTATATAAATTTCAGTGATAAAAAAATTTCAAATTATAAAATCATTAATATCAAGAAAAATGATATCTCTAGCATTATTCTATCATAGTTACCCAGAATTCCATGTATATATAAACACGCAACTAATGAAACAAATTTCTAGCGAGTAATTAACAAATATTTTAAAATATGACCTAAATATGTTCAATTTTTTATCATAAAATAGACAAGGCACTCGTAATTAAAATAAGTTGGTATTCCGTGAATTCTGAATTGTCAACGTCTCGACTCTCAACCGTCCAACGGAAGAAATTAAAAAAAAAATCTTATCGATATTATTGACTGTTTGTTTGGTGGACGATAAATTCGAGTCCCCCATCAAATTCAATTGTGTTTTTTTAAGCGGAGATGGGACCATGTAATTTAAAAAATTTACCTTATTAAAAAACAACTTTAATTAGTGGCTTTCATATCAATTTATGTACAAATGGAGTTATCAATTTATGTACAAATATACTCCATTCTTATATATTGCTCCGTTCCTATTAGGGTTGTACAAATAAACCGCTCAACCGCATCCAACCGCTCAACCGCTCGCAACCGAACCGCATTTGCGGATAATCGCGAAACGCGAGTTGGTTGTGGATTTAAATTTTAAAAACCGCTCATTCGCGGTTTGGATGCGGTTTTAAATTTTTAAAAATCGCAAAATCGCAACCGTAACTCGCAACATATATTTATAATAAAATATATTTCCAAAAATGTAGTTGATATCATATAAATTAATAAGTATACACATTTATCAACTAATCTTAGGTTAATGTTAAGACTTCATTCATCAAATTCACAATCATTATAAGATATATAACCAAACAAATGAAAAATATAATTAACATGTAATTTTTTTATCATTTTCTTTTTTTTTTCTCTCGCCACCACATTTTTGTATGTTTTTAATATCCTTACTCCACACGGAGCATTAGTTTATATTTTATTTTTGAATGTAATTTATCACGTAACTTAAACTTCAATTTATTAATATTCCAAATTTATTTTTTTGTAAATTATTAATTATTTTAAAATAAGTGGTTGAACCGCAAACCGATCCGCAATAACCGCAAATGACGCGGTTAACCGCAACCGCAAATGCGGTTGCGGATGACAAATTTTTGAAAACCGCTCTTCGCGGTTTGGTTCGACTTTTACCCTAAAACCGATCCGATCCGATCCGAACCGCGTACAATGCGGTTGCGGATGACAAATTTTTGAAAACCGCTCTTCGCGGTTTGGTTCGACTTTTACCCTAAAACCGATCCGATCCGATCCGAACCGCGTACACCCCTAGTTCGTATGTTTCGTGGGTCCACTTATAAGATACTCTAGCTAAAGTTTTTGGAAAGATCCTAGAGTTTTTAAGGTTGGTCCGGATTTGGACCCACACCCACTATTGGACACCTGCTATTGTAAAATCAAAGCTACTAATCATAAACTGACAGCTGCGAATAAGTGAATGAAGGGAAAGCTTTCGCCCAAATATATTATTAAGAATTAATTAAAATTTACTTAGTATTAAAAATGTACTCTTATTTCTGAAGTATAATTTTAAAAAAATACTAGGTTATCCAAATTTTTTTTAAAATATTTATTCTGCATCACAAAGTTGATAATAATTTTTCTAAACATATTTCGGGACCCGCGTGTATACGCTCACAAATTAAAATATGTCATGTACTAGTCATAGGAGAAAAGTTTGGGAAAACTATCAATATTCATAATTTTATGAGTATTGCTAGATTTTACAAATTACTTGATATGACACAAATTTTTTATTTGGCGCGCATATTTACACACACGTGTTCTCCTATTATTATTAAATAAATTTATTATTTATAAATTAACACATCATTATTTACGAAAAAATTGAGATACTTAACATTTCTCTAAATTTGTATATCGGAGAATAAATTAATAAATTTAAACAAGTACTTGGACATTTTATTTTTAATTCGGGAGCATGTCAAAAAATTAAATTTACTTTACACTTTTTAAACCCAGGGACATTTGTTCAATTAAGAGCAAAGCGTAAAGAAGATGCATTTAGCTAATCTTACGAGAAAAAAATGTTAAAAATAACAATTTTTTCGTATAAATGGCTGAAATTATTCATTTGAGTGGTGGATGAATGAAAATATCATTTATGCTAATCCTACGAGTAAAATGTTAAAAATAACAATTTTTTCGTATAAATGGCAGAAATTATTCATTTCAGTGGTGGATGAATGAAAATATCATTTATGATATGTATTTTTTAATTGGGTAAACAATTTTGTATTAAATTCGCATTTGCCAAGTAGGTATTTAAAAAAAATATGATACACATTTGGTAATTGCATATCTCAAATATCATACTAAAATTGTGAATGCGTATTATTTATAATTTTCTAAAAATCTAATTTAAAATTACGTATCATCGTTATCTAATTAAGAAATACGTAATTGAATGAGTATTTTTTTCATGAACTTTCAAAATGGATAATTTGATGAATTATATACAAAAAAATGGATATTTTCCATCTTCGCCCATTTTATGATGAACCCGAAATTACACTATGAGTTTTAAACCCACAATGTATATAAACTCGTGCGCACGATAAAGATGCACAAAAGCCCATCGGGCCGGATTTTATCCGGGCTTTAAAAATTCCGTTTTTTTTAAAACGGACGGGCCGAGCTTTTTTAAAAATCGGGTCGGGTCGGGCTTCCTAAGATATATAAAGCTCTTTTAGGCCCGCGGGCCAGATCGGAACGGGCCGAACGGGGCTTTATCCGGGATTTTTTTATTTATATATTAAAAAAATATTTTAATATTTTGTAACTCGAATTATGAGTAGTTTAAATATCGGAGAAAATAATATCCTGATATATCAAATAGAATAGTTTAGACACCAAAATAAATAAATATTTTTTCATATAATATAAAAATGTTGTGCAAGACATGCAAGTACAATAACAAGAATAAGTCAAATTGACAACCCTAAGTAAATTGTATTGTAATCTTATTGTGCATTTTGTATTGTAACATTAAAGTCAGAGATATCGATAAGTCAAAGTGAAGACATGAAGCTGAGAGACCTCGACAAGCTAAATTCTCTTATAAAGAACTCAGATACCTCTACAAGTCAAAACAACTATAGAGTAATGAGAGATCTCGATAAGCCAATATACTTATCGAGATGTCAAGTTCTCTATATATCAAACTAGAGATCTCGCGGTAAAATTCAAAGTATAAAGTGCAGACCAGTTTAATATCGAAGATTAACAATCAGCAAACAATCCACTCAGTTGGATTGACAAGTCTACAAAAGGTAATTTGAGGCGTGCAAGATCAAGGGTGAAGATTAACTGACAAAGGAAGATCAAAGTTAAAATATTATGCAAAGATATGTTAAGTCATAAATGGAAGATATACTTTTCTTAAAATGGAATGATTAGTGATAGTTTACTAAAATGAATAGCATCTCTTATTACACACTGTGTAAACCAGTAGTTACCTATCATATAAAGTTAACATTGGTCCTTTGTTAGATTAAACAGTTAAGATCAGAAAAATCTTTTATTCTCTCAAGGAAGAAGCTAAGCTCTTTAACAACAAAGAGCGTAGAAAATTTGTAGCAAAACATTCTTAATTTTAATATAAATTAATTGAGTTTTGAAAGATTTGTGTTCACTGTTATTGTTTGTTTAATTTCAGAATTAACACATCTCACTGCAAAATTTAGTTTACTTTGTTCACAACCATAAAAACTTCAAGAAATACCTGAAAAATCATTTTGACCCCGAATCTTCTTTGAAAAATTATTTTGATCGAATATATTGCGTGTTATGTGCTACGTGCTATCTGATTGATGTGTTATATGTCTGTGTGGTTATTGTTTGACTGTTTTAGTTATTGATGTGTTATACTTCTAGATTAACTGACATCAAGGATAATAAGCAAGAAGAGAAGAAGGACGAGGATAAGAAGAAAGGGAGTGGGAGGAAAAGCAAGAAGAGACAAGATGGCTCAGAACCACAACAACAAACCCTAAAAATCCAAACAACTCAAGCTCAACCTTCAAAGCCAACAATCTCAAACACCAAACCACCTCAAACCTCTAAGCCCAAATTCCTATACAAGCAAACTGCAAACACCTTTCTAAAATTACCAATCACCTCAAGCCAAACATCTCTCAAGAAAATCACAAATCTACCTTCTGTTAAACCATCACTCAAAATCAACTACAAGTCTGTTGGGAGGAAACCTAAGAAAGCCAAGCCTACAAAAAAAGTAGAAGTCACTAGGGATGAGCAAAACCGAACCGAAACCGAAAAACCAAACCGAACCATGCTAATTCGGTTCGGTTCGGTCCTAATTTTTTTAGAAATTCGGTCTATTCGGTCCGGACCGAATAGACCAAAATAAAATTCGGTTCGGTTCGGTTCTTTTAACAAATATTTCGGTCCGGACCGAATAGACCGAATAGACCAAATAATAAAGGCTATATTTTCATATTATATACATTTTACATATATCTTAAAAATTATAATCATAATTTTTAATTTTTAATTATATTCATGGTACTTTAATTATATTTTAAATTTTATAATTTATGATTTAATTTTTAATGCAATTTACTTTTTGAAAAAAAATTCGGTCTATTCGGTCCAAAACCGGACCGAACCGAATTATTTCGGTTCGGTCTGGTCCATAATATAACTTCGATCCGGTTCGGTCCAAGAAAAAATGACTATTCGGTTTTTCGGTCTATTCGGTTCGGTCCGGTTTTGGACCGAACCGACCAAATGCTCAGCCCTAGAAGTCACTGAAAGGGCCATCTAGAATTGTTTCAAGCAAAATGATTTTCTACCTTTGTTGTGAATATGTTGTGTACTTGATGATCACTTAAACAAAATATCTAAGTAGATTTTACTTAGTGAAATAATGTAGCACTCGACGGATAAGAATTATAGTCCCGACGGATAACTCATTATAGTCCCGACGGATGATTAACTTATTATCCATCGAGTGAGTAGCTTATGTAATAATAAGTTTGTAGCACAGTGATGTATGCACCTTTGTATAGAATCTGTAGTAGCATATAAGTCATGTTGACTTTAACTAGATATGCAGAATATGTTGATTAATTGTACATAAGTAATGTCTTGTAATTCGGTATTAGTGAAATGAAGTCAAGTGCCAAAATAGCTACCGACAGATGATTAACAAAGCCTTCGACGGATGATCAAATGACTATCAACGAATGTTTAACATAGCAGTCGACGGATGATCAATCAAGTCATCGACGAATGATCTGAAAGTCGACGGATGATCATATCAAGAATTCAAACATCAGTTGAACAGTGAAAGCTGACACACAGCCGTCGAGTTGGATACAAACATATTGTGGAAGCCCATTAACTGGGTAATAGAGGACAAAAAGCAGCAAAGATTAAGACTGTTAGATTTTATATTTGTTCAGTCTTTTTGACTTTGTAATCTTGGTATGATATAAACCAAGAGAGTAGCAAATAGAAAAATAACTGAGATAGTTGAGAAACACAAAAACAGAGAAATCTTTGTAAGCATAATCTTTAGCATTTCATGTTTTCTCATCAGTTCAATTTGTAAGCAGCTGTGGGCATTTCTGCACACAGAGTCCTCTCGATATATTATATATATCTCTGGTGGAATTGTTTAAATCCACCAGAAAGTTTTTAAAGACTCTTATTTTTAATTACTTGTATTTTGATTCATTCAAGTTTATATTCCACATTGTGCTAATCAAAACAAATATATCAATAATCGAGTTGAACATTTTTATTTCAAGAAAAAGGTTCAAGAATTTCATTCAACCCCCCTTCTGTAATTCTTGCTTCATTGTTAAGGGACTAACAATTGGTATCAGAGCAAGCTCTTAATCTACAAAGAGTTTAAAGATCAAAACAATTCAGCAAGATGAACAAGAAAGATGTTGGAGTCAAGATTCCTTTTATTGATAAAGATAATTACCATCATTGGAAGGTAAAGATGCATCTTCACATGCTCTCTCAAGATGAGTCCTATGTGGACTGCATAGAAAGAGGCCATCATGTTCCAATGAGAGCTGCAACAGGAAATGAGCCATCTGTTCCAAAGCCAAGGCATGAATGATCTGATCCTGACATTGAACAAGTCAGGAAAGATAAAAAGGTCATGAACATTCTGTTCAATGGTGTTGATGCAGACATCATCAACTGCAAGACTGCCAAGGAAGTTTGGGACACAATACAGATAATTTGTGATGGTACTGAGCAAGTAAGAGAAAATAAGGAAGTATGATGAGAAGATTGACATGTACATGAAAAGATCAGAAGAACTCAAGGCAAAAGAAATGAGCAGAATCTCTAAGGATGGAAAGTTTCTAAACATTAAAGCTGACCAATTCATAAGATTTAGGATTGATTTACTATATAATTATCCAAATCCAGACAGACTTATACTTGTGAAAGCTCTAAGTGGGACACCTATCATAGAAGAACTTAAAATTCTTGTTTACCTAAAGGATCTCATTAGAGAAGAAGTAGAAGCAAAAACAGTCTTTACCTGATGCTTGTAACTATTTAAACTCTGTAAATCTCCTAATGTATAAAAGTTGTAATTGTGTCAATTTTTTATGTATTAATCTTATTTTCCACTGTGACTTGGGGTTAGTCTTGTTAACATGCATGAATTTGTGTTAAGCAATCTTCTCACAAATTGAGGGAGATTGTTGTGCAAGACATACCTGTACAATAACAAGACTAAGTCAAATTGACAACCCTAAGTAAGTTGTATTTAGAGCTGTAAACGAACCGAGCTGTTCGTTAAGCTCGTCCGGTTCGTTCGAGTTTGAGCTCGATAAGCTCGTCTGATAAGCTTATCGAACTCGAGTTCGAACAACATTTCTTGTCCGACAATCTTAACGAACCGAACTGAACTTTTAAGGTGTTCGACTCGAGTTCGGTTCGTGTTCGGTTCGTTCGTTAAGCTCGAGTTCGGTTCGAAAAAAATAGTATATTTATAATATTATATGTATAAATAATATATATTATTAATAACATATATTAAATATATTTTATAATTATTTCAAATAAATATTTTATTTATAAAAAATATATAATTAATAGTTTGACATAATTTTTTACTTAAAATAATATTTAAAATTATTTTTAAAAAAATACAAATGATGTTCGCGAATAGTTCGTGTTCATTCGTGTTCGGTTTGGTTTGATATGTTCGCGAACAGTTCGTATTCGGTTCGAATATTACCGAACTCGAGTTCGGACAAGAAATCTTGTCCGATAAGCTTATCGAACAGTGTTCGGTTCGTTAAGATTTTGTTCGAGTTCGTTAAAAGTTCGTCCGAGTTCGGTTCATTTACAGCTCTAGTTGTATTGTAATCTTAGTGTGCATTTTGTATTGTAACATTAAAGTCTGTAAAAATGTCAAAGAGCAGACTGAAGTCCTTTTCCTTAAACAGTATCAAACCTAAGAAATCTATCTGAGAAGATCAAAAAGATCATGCCTCAAAAGAATTATGAAGAAGTTTGGAGTTGAATAAATCTTTTTTGAGAAAAATATTCTAAGTCAAGATCTCTACAAGTCACATATTTAGTGTTATAGAGAACTCATTCGAGAACTTCAGAATGAGTTATAGAGAAGTCAGGAAAGCTACTAGAGAACTCCGAGATATCGATAAGCCAAATTGAAGACATGAAGATTGGAGATATCGACAAGTCATTTCCTCACTAGAGAATTCTAGAGATATCGATAAGTCAAAATATCACTAGAGATCTCTGAGATATCGATAAGTCTATTTGCCAGTTAAGAAGTCAGAAATATCGATAAGTCAAAGTGAAGACATGAAGCTGAGAGACCTCGACAAGCTAAATTCTCTTATAGAGAACTCAGAGACCTCTACAAGTCAAAACAATTATAGAGTAATGAGAGATCTCGAAAAGCCAATATACTTATCGAGATGTCAAGTTCTCTATATATCAAACTGGAGATCTCGGGGTAAAACTCAAAATACAAAGTGCAGACGAGTTCAATATGCAAGATTAACAATCAAAAAACAATCCACTCAGTTGGATTGACAAGTCTACGAAAGGTAACTTGAGGCGTGCAAGATCAAGGGTGAAGATTAACTGACAAAGGAAGATCAAAGTTAACACAGTATGCAAAGATATGCTAAGCCAGAAATGAAAGATATATTTTTCCTAAAATAGAATGATTAGTGACAGTTTACTAAAGTGAATAGCATCTCTTATTACACAGTATGTAAACCAGTAGTTAACTATCATATAAAGTTAACACTAGTACTTTGTTAGATGAAACAATTAAGATCAGAAAAATCTTTTATATTCTCAAGGAAGAACCTAGGCTCTTTAACAACAAAGAGCCTATAAATTTTGTAGCAAAACATTCTTAATTTTAATATAAAATTAAGTGAGTTTTGAAAGATTTGTGTTCACTGTTATTGCTTGTTTAATTTCAGAATTAACTATTCTCACTGCAAGATTTAGTTTACTTTATTCACAACCATAAAAACTTCAAGGAAAAACATAAAAACACAAAAACACATTCACCTCCTGTGTGTAATTCATTACCTAACAATACATAATCATATATAACTTAATAGATTATAATATTTTAAAAATCATAAAAGGTGTTGTATATTTTCAAATTTTATATAAAAAATCAATTTTTTAATCGGGTTTTCAAAAAAGCCCGAGTTTTTATCCGGGTTTTTTTAGATACAGGCTTTTATTTGGGCTTTTCGGGGTTCGGACCGGGCCAGATTTTCTAGAAAAAAGGAGGTCCTTTTAAGATCCGTGGGCCGGGCCGAATCGGACCGGGTTTTTTCTAGATCGGGCTTTTCAGGTTTTTTTCCGGATTGGATTTCGGATTTCGGATTTTTTGAACATCTGTACATACTCCGTTACACTACTTAAGCATGAATCTTTTAATAATATCAGCGAGGCTCTGTTTAAAATTATTATTAAAATATGTTGTTATATTAAAAAAAGTGCCGGTGAAAAAGTGTTGTTATAAAAATAAGAGGACTGTTTAGTGGTAATATTTTTTACATTATATGTTTTGATGAAAAAAATTAAAAATAATAATATTTTTGATGAAATTTGATGGTGAAACCAACATTTGATTCCGGTAAAAATTGAAAACATTTTTTTTAAATAGGGGGACTTGTTTTTTTTAACTGCAGTACTTTGACTTGAAGCACTTTTAAAAAAATATTTTTTAAATTATATCAAATAAGTTTTTAACTAATTTTCAGCGAAAGGAAAAAAAAGGTAGTGTTGCTATAACAAGCACACCTCAATTATTTTAATTTTTACCCCCTGGTCCGGGAGTCACCTGGGCTCCGCCATAGTACATGCACTAGTAATCTGTTTGTAACTGTGTAGAACCTCGAAGCAATGAAGCAATTAGAAAAGTCTAAATTAGGTAAAACACAAAGCTATAAAACAAAAAAAGGGTGCGAGGCCAGTGAATGTGGTGTGAATCCCATACTTTAAAATCTTTTGCAGTTTTTGAGAAGGCAGAACAATAGCATTACTGCACGACTTGTATTTCATTTCATCAATTGTCGTTACAGGGACACTTTCACTTTCCTTGTTGAATCACTTTGGCTCTACGGCTTTATTCACGTGAAACCCAATGGCACTCCTCAAGTAATCCCCTCTACCATACACCAATCACTACTCTCTTTTGTTAATATGCTTTTAACCTCATTTACTCCCCTGCATATTCTTCTTAAAAATCAACTATGTAATTTTATGCACGATACGTAGCTCATGGTATATTTTTTGTTATCCTAAATTGTCGATGGAATACATTCTCGTTCATCCTATTATTTCATTTTGAATAAAAATCCGAGTCTAATCCCGAATCATAGCTAATGGAATAAAATTCGAGTAAAAATTTTGGTTACAAATTTTTAAAATCAGAAATATATGAATTATATATTGATTTGTGATTTATGAGACTATTTTTAACGAGTTGCTTAAATATTTATAACCAAATGATAATCGATTTATATGTGATTGTGATTTCTGAGAAATCAACAAATTTCTATAACCGAGCTAAACACCAACATACATAGATATCCTTCCTTGACTAGCTCATTAATCACTTTGAACTACATAATCAATAAAATCAGCCTATCTATTTTTACACACACATTGTGTGCAGGCAGTGCCAATTATTACTCCCTCCGTTCCAACCAATTTTTTACGTTTGGTTTGGACACAAAGGTCAAAAAATATGTATAAAGTAGTGAAAAAGAGAAAGAAAAATGGGTGAAGTGGTGAATCCCATTAATTTTTAATGTATAAAAAAAGATAGTGGAGTAAAAGTAGTGTGAAAAGGAAGAAAAAGTGATAAAGTGGTGGAACCCATTGACTATTTGTAGTAAATTTTGAAATGTAAAGAATTGGATGAGACATCACAAAAGAAAGTGTAAAGAAATGATTGGGAGAGACTAATACAATACTGCAGTGCAGTGCAGCCCCCAATCCTCTATGTGTCGATTTGTTCAAAGCAAAATATAGTGCAGACCTGCACAGTCCTTGGCTATAGTATTAAAAACCTCTCACACCACCTTTCATTGTCCTACAAACACTGTCCAATTTTGACAGATACCACCCACTCTCTGCTTCAATCCTTCCTTGGTAGTACCCGTACTATCTTTTGTCCTTTACCTATTTAAAATAAAAATAATCTACTTACTTTTATTGGGTCACTGCCAAACACGCCTATCTTTCTTTATCTTCTCTATACGTTTCAATCTTTTCTTGTTTTATTTTTCACTGTTTTGGAATTTCCATTTTCACACGGTAAACCCATCAAATACAAACTTCGATACAAATCTATTCTCCTTTTTCATCATTACTTTCTTTTGATATCTCCAAAACCGGTTTGGCGTGACTCCACAACCACTATATTTACGCTCACTCGTGTATGGTCCCAAAAACTATTTAAAGCCGTACGCTCCGGTTCACACACAGTGCACGAGGTTGGCATTTTGTG
The DNA here is from genome assembly GCF_009905375.1 of Apium graveolens. NCBI lineage: Eukaryota > Viridiplantae > Streptophyta > Magnoliopsida > Apiales > Apiaceae > Apium > Apium graveolens. The sequence continues at coordinate 271,701,303 of NC_133649.1, forward strand.
GGACCATCCCACCTCCTGTAACTATACAACGACATTTGCGCGCGTCCTACGTGTCAGACTTTTCTCCAACACCTGTCACTTTCAATCATCTTTCGTTGACCCTATATTGCGTATCGTTTCTAAGTAAAGAAAACGAAACGGATACTTTTCCTGGCCCCACTTCACAACTACACCACCATCCTCGATTGCGCCATTTACAACTCAATTTCTATACCATCATTCCACACCTTTGATTTTTACCCTCAGTCAAATGTCTAGCTGAAAAGAAGGCTTATATCAAAAACTTCAACTAAAAGGTCATTCGAGATTCAATTATCGCTCACCCGATTATTTTATCGGGTACAAAACTTATAAGGCCGGTAACATTAAGAGATTGAAAATGGAAAAAAGAAGAAGAAAACTTAAGAACAAAATAATCCAGAAAAGTGAACAAAATAATCCAGAAAAGTGAGGATAGAATTTAAAATGACATTGCCTAAGAATGTTAGTGGTATTTTACTGATCAACAACTCGAGAACAATCTAAAACGAAGAAAGATGAATGTCAATAACTAGACATGTTAACATGAACACTAGCGTTTTTGGTGGATTTACAAATGGGACAAGTATGAAGAGACGATCCACAAACAGTACACAAACACAAATGCCTGCAAGGCAACAGCAACACACACGATTCCTGTTTTCCACAGTTCCTGCACAACCGATTCCTGTTATCGCCCTGATTATTATTCACTCCGCTGGTTTCACAATCATCAACCTGATTCTTCACAATTTTCATCTCATTAGACCTGTTTACCTCTTCGTAATTACTTCCGCAACACGACTCAGCGTCGTCGGCGATTAAACAATCGTTACGACGCTGGAACTGATCGTTCTGGACATGAGAGAGGACTTGTTCGAGATTGCTCCGGAGTGCATTAGCTGTGGCCTCGTTTGATTGCGCCAGGTCTCTCCATATTTGATTCTCTAGGCAGAGAGATTTCACTTTATCTTCTAACATGTAATTCAATTTTGTAATCTTTTGAATCTCTTCTTCTTTTGCTCTCAGTCTCTGCACTATTCCTTCCTCAACTGCTGATATGATTCTCTTCGAGTTGCGTTTCCTCCGTTGTTCCAACTCTAATCTCATCTTATCAGTCTGTAAATTAAACACATAAATAATTCATTAATGTAAGATTTATGATTTATTCAACGAAACAACAAAATCTACATATATATATAGAGAGAGAGAGAGATCAGGATTATTACGTGTTGAGCGATGAAATGATCGATCTGTAACTGCTGGTGCTGGATCTGAAGCGAGATATCATCGCCGAGAAATGTGTTGAAACTCTGATTGTTTTGAAAACAAAGCAACGGTTGATTCATCTCATCTCTTGTTCGCTTTCGAGACACCGGCAAATTACAGGTAAGGCCACTATCTGCCTTCATTGCACAATGAGATTTCACCGGAAACGAATCAGTGATGCCGGAACCGTACACCGGAACAAAACTCTCCGTCGTCGTGCCGGACATCAACGGCACTCCTCCGTACCCTACCGGAGCGCCGTACACGTTTGCATTCCCATCCATTCCGTTCATAACTATCCTGTACATTAACAAAAAATCAATATCTAAATAAAAAAATAAAAAACGGAGAAAAGAAGAGGCGAGAAATGAATGGAGATATACATACTTGTTGCCGATTAGTTGCGGTGAAAACAGACTCATGTGACGACCTTGAGCTTCAACCGCCATTATAGATATGTAAATCTCTTTAAAAGATGTACGTTTCTTTTCTTGATTATCGTCTTGTATGTAGATCAAATGTTGTTGTGTGTGTATAAATTGCAGGAGCGTTACAGTTAAAGGAAAATGAATGAAGGAGACTGAAAATAATAGAGGTGGTAAACAAATGGGGTGTGTTTCTTTTATAATCACGAGAGAGAGAGAGAGAGAGATTGCTTGTTTTGTGAAATGTCTATTTTCTAGATACGGTTTATTATCTTAACTTTACAGTTTACACAAAAGTAATATAAGTAAATTGATTTGGTAATTATGGCGAAAAAGAAGGGGCTGTTTGGGAATGAAAATTAGCTGTTTAAAGTATGGTAACGGACGATTACGAGAGTATCTGCCACGTTACTTGTGCCGACTGTCCCCCTGCCATTGTACACCCACGTAAGCACCAAAACTGAAACAGAGTAGGTGGGACCCTGCATGTTTATTCAAGATAAGGCCTGGGAAAAAGGCAGTCTGGTTGTTTCAAGGCATTGTTTGGGCAGAGTCTACATTTGTTGACAAATTAAATACAGGGCGCATGACTTTACGGGAATCGAGGTCTGACCTCTTTCTGCCACGTGCCTTGTACTACTATCTTTTTAGATTTGTTTTTATGCAAGATTTTCGGTCCATTCTTTTTAAACAAAAATATAATTACTTTATTCTTAATAATTTAGTATGTCATCCTTTCTCGTCATACTTCTTATATTCACTGGTTAATCAATTTTTATTATTTTCTAAGCGTGTACATAATTACACAGAGAACAAAAGTGTATTTATGGATATAAATATAAGAGAAAATTGCATTTTGCACCTTCTTATTTTGTTTCAAAAACAAATGTGTTGTAAACTCAGTTTGCACCCCTCAACTTCAACCGGCAATTCAGAAAGCACCCATTCGGCGGTTATTATTAAAAAAATAAGGGGTAGAATGAGAATTTCTGTAAAATATTAACTAAACTATTTTTTTTATTTTTCAGATTATATTAAAAATTGAATTTATTATTATAACTATAAAATAATATCTTTAAATTTTTTGAATAATATTATATAGTTAAGTTTTGAATTTTAGTAATATTATTAATGCCAAAAATTATATAATTCTACCAAAATTAAATTCAAAATAATTTTTTTTATATATATTTTATATATATTTAATTTAATGTAATTATTTCATTTTAAAGTCTTTGACGTCGTTATGATTTTAAAGTGCATTTAATGAAAATATTCTGATCAATATCAATATTTAATATACAAGAAATCATTTTATAAATATTTTAACTTATTTTTGAAATTCTAACTAAAATTTATTTACATTTTAAAATAAAGTTCCCTTTTTATCCCTTATTATTTTAAGTTATTATCTGCAAAAGGGTGCATACTGAATTAGTAAGTTGAAGTTGAGGGGTGTAAGTTGTATTTCCAAAAGTTCTGGTACAAAATTATTTTTTCAACTTTGTTTGAGGGTGCAAAGTGTAATTTTCTCTAAATATAATAGTAAAATTTGTCTCCTCAAATTGAAGAGGGGGATGATTTTTAGTTTAAAAAAATTGGAATCAATATTTTGTTTTCCTTACTCGATTTGTGAAGAGGTATTTTAATCAAAATATTTACTTTTTTTTACAAAATCTAAAATACATGACAGGTGGGAAAAATTTCAAAATACCCACTAAAATATCTGTCAAACACATATTAGTAATGTATTAGTAGGCAGTGACGTGTTTTATACATATTTCCATGTTTGTTGACATGCACATGTTCAGTATATTTCTTTGTAATTCTTTTATTAAGTGTTGGTTATAGGCCCACCAAGGCCCATCGAACGTAAGACCTACATACCCTGCGAGACGAAGGTCCACGGAAGCCCAGGCCAAGACCCACTACTCACAGACCGTTTGAAAGAATAAGGGACATAACGCCCCTTTTCACTCCCTCCTTAATGATTAGGTAACGGCTGAACATTCATGGCAGAATTGGGTATAAAAACCCTTGTGAAGTAAGACAAAACACACACACGCATACACTCTACTTTTCTTGTATTATTACCACACCCTTATAACCAGATTCTTATTCTCACACCAGGGGTGAATCGGGGGTACAAACCCTCGCATTCTCTTCAGTTTCAAGTATCTACCGAAGCCACCTTCAAGGCAGCCGAAGACTGTTCAAGCTTCCGAAGTAATCTTGGCGTAACATTTGGCGCCGTCTGTGGGAAATACGAGAGGTACAAGCTGAGAACGAGAACATGATAGAAACATTTCACGAGCATTCACCGCCGCCTGGTTTTACCGACAAAGGATAACCATCCTCCCTAGTGGACGAGGACGTGGTTATTACACTAACTCCTGAAGAAGAGGCCTTACTCTTAAAGATCCGGGCAGAGAAGGCCGCAGAGAAGGGCAAGGCCAAAATTGATCAAGTTGACAAGGAAGCGGAAGCGCGAGCGAAGAAAAGAGAAGCCGATGCACTCCGACTAAAGGTCCTGCAGCTCCAAAGGGAGGAGATTGAACTGCAAGAACAAGCCTTGCGCGAAGAAATGCGGGCCGAAAAGTATGGCAGAACGAATAAGGATAGAAGAGAACGTCGGGCGCATGACGAAGAAGATGAGTCAGACTCTGATTCGCATCCCCGAAGGAAAAGGACCAAGCAACCCTTTTCTTCTGATTCGGATGAGGAGCCCGATGGATCCAGCCTCAGGCTCAATCGCCTAGAGAAGGCCCTGTTCGGTGATAGAAGGCCCGATCGAGAACCGGTCGTGACACAAGAAATCGAGCAGTACCGACCCCCCCGGGCGAAGAGAGACAATTCCCTAAGATGAGCGAGTTCAATGGAAAAGGAGACCCCGAGGACCACTGTGAAAAATTTGAACTCCTGATGGTTGGGATGGGCCACAATGATATTATGTTGTGCAAAATGTTCAAGACTTATCTCAAAGGGTCTGCGTCAATGTGGTACAAGTCCCTCAAGCCCCGGTCCATTAGGTCCCACGAGCAGTTGAATATGAAGTTTTTGAAGTACTACTCGCACCTATGCCGAAAGGCGAAGGATACTGAAGCCCTGGTCCACTGCAGACAAAGGGCGAATGAAGAGTTGGGGATTATCTCGCTCGGTTCAAGGAAGAAGCTGGGATGGTCACTAACCTGGACAAAATCAAAACAATGGGCTTCCTAACGGCGGGGCTAGACCCCTATAAAGGTAAAAAGTTTCGCTCATCTCTTTACGATTTTCCCCCGAAATCCCTGAATGATATATATGTAAGAGGCGAGAACATTCGCCGAAAGATAGAAAGTATTGGGGGTATAAAGATTCAAGAAGAGACGACCGATCAAAGCGAGCCGACAGATATGAGGGCTCAAGATCAGGCTCTGACCGAAGGGATAGCAGGAAAGAAGGATGGAAAGAAATAGATCGTGGGGCCGAACGGTGACGAGATAGAGATTCGGCCGTATTCACCCATTTGAATGCGCCGATCTCCAAGATTCTCCATGAGATCAAGGGCAAACCAGGATTTGTCCGCCCCGCCAAAATGAAGGTCCCGAACCAGAAGAAGAACCCTGATAAATACTGCGACTTTTACAGGGACAAGGGGCATAACACCGATGAGTGCTATCACCTCAAAAAGCTCATTGAGCACATGATCAAAGACGGCGAGCTTAATCAGTTCGTCCGAGATTTGAGAGATAGGTTAGGGCCGAAGGAGAACCAAGAGGAGGAGGTAGAGGCCGATGAGCCAGAGCGAAGGGACAGGATAAGGGACGAAGTAAAAACTATATCTGGGGGAAGCATCCTGGATAAGGATAGTAAGACAACAAAGAAAAAGTATGCCCGATAATTGTACAATCTGTATCAGTTCGGACAGGCAAAGCCCCATATTCCCATGACCTTCAGCAATGAAGACTACGAGGATGTCATTCGCCCGCACGAGGACCCTCTAATCATCAATCCCATCATCGGGCAAAACAAGATATGGAAAGTGATGGTGGATACAGGCAGTTCAGCCAACATACTGTTTCACAAAACCTACTGCAAAATGAACTTGGTTGGAGAGCAACTAGAGCCCTGCAACGAGGCTCCCCTTTATGCCATTGGAGGGTATCCCATTCAGTTCGAAGGAACAATTACTCTACCGGTCCTCCTAGGCAATTTGTCGTATACCGTCGAAAAGCCGGTGAAGTTCTACGTAGTTCGGATCGAAAGCCCGTACAATGAAATATTTGGCAGACCCTTCTTATCAACCTTTGAAGCAGTGACGTCTATACCCCATTTTAAACTCAAGTTCCCCACCGAGAAAGGGGTAGGAGAAATGAGGGGCGATCAAAAAACCGCCCGAATCATAATGCTGGAGGATCTTGAGAATGATCAGGAATATGAAGGACCGGATGGAACCGGAAAGAGGAAGCGGGCTGAGTCCGAGCGCAGCAAAAGCCGAGAAATATTGAACATTGAGTTGGAGAAATTTGGGGCCGATCTCTCGAGCCCGATTGCCGAACCTGCAGCGGAAACCGAAGAAGTGGAATTGTATGCGGGCCATTCGGGAAAGATGGTTCAGATTGGAAAAAATATGGGGGCGGATCTAAAGACAAAGGTAATAGCTGTCATTCGGCAATACCATGACGTGTTCGCCTGGGGGCCTGGAAGACATGCCCGGATTGGATCCCAAGACGGAAAAGCACTGCTTGAATGTGCAGCCCGAGGCCAAACCGGTAAAGCAGAAGAAGAGGACATTTACAATCGAACGACAAAAGGTCATAGAGGCCGAAGTGGAAAAATTGTTATAAGCCAAATTCATCGAGGAAATTGAGTATCCCGACTAGCTAGCCAATGTGGTGGTCGTCAAGAAGTTAAACGGGAAATGGAGGATGTGCGTGGATTACACGGACCTCAATAAAGCATGTCCGAAGGATCACTACCCCTTGCCTAGCATCGATCAACTGATAGACGCCACAGCAGGATATGAGGTACTTAGTTTTTTGGATGCTTTTTCTGGTTATCATCAAATTGCTATGAATGATAAGGATGTGCCCAAGACAGCGTTCATAACTCCAAAGGGGACTTATGCTTATATTAAAATGCCCTTCGGACTGAAGAACGCTGGAGCCATATTCCAGCGAATGGTGAACAAGGTCTTTAAAGAGCAGATCGAAAGGAACATGGAAGCATATGTGGATGATATGATTGTAAAATCACTGTTCCAAGATCATGCCGAAGACTTAAAAGAATGCTTCGAAACGCTCCGAAAGAACAACATGAGAATCAATCCGAACAAATGTACCTTCAGAGTCTCTGGTGGAAAGTTTTTTGGTTACATGGTCAGTGCCCGGGAAATAGAGGCGAACCCGGAGAAGATCGAGGAAGTTATTAATATGGAACCTCCCAAATGCATCAGAGACATCCAGAAATCGACATGCCGGCTTGCCGCCCTTCGGCGTTTCATTTCCCGGTCAGCCGAAAAGGCACTCCCCTTCTTCGTCGTGCTCAAAGGATCAATTGCATGTATGCAATTTTAAGTGCTAGTTCATATTTCTACTATTACAAGCTCACAATATTTATCATGTGATAATCATATTATAACACCTTTCTAGTTGTTTGTATTTTATTATTTACATTGACGAGGCAGCAAGTACAGTTAATAGGAAGCAGTAAGATTGTATTGAACCTATTACCTATTCGAGAGAACAGCACGTAGTGCTGTAGTGAGTAATGAGTTACTATTGGTATGTTAGTAGTAGTAATTGTTTGTGGGCAATCCTGCAGGTGGGCTGACAGTACTTTGGTAATGTCACCCCCATTAATTTATATACACAACTTGGTTGGGTCTGGCCTCAATTATATTCTCCCGCTATTCATGGTCCAATTTTACATATTGAACCATGTATATGCTTCCTTTGTCTTCTATGTTTTCTTTTTTTACTTCTGTCAATGCCAAAAAAAGTCAATTTATTATTTTATTTTTTTAATTATTAGTATTATTCCGCTTTAACCCCATGCCCGTAACTTAATCCAAATACAATGTTTATCAAGAAATATTGGTGTGATTATTGTTCGACTGTACTTCTCTACAGAACTACCAATAAAGTGAAAAAAAAAGTGCATGCTCCGGAAAAAGCTTGCATTGAACCTTGTACAATTACTCCTTTAAAGATGTGTACACTTCGTTCCGGGTACGATTTTTATGTGAAAGCTTAACACAACGTCCAAAATTACACATCGGGGGGATTCACATTTGTTTAAAGGTGTTTGTACAATGCCGATGCCTCCTAGTCTGCTACTACTAGTCCACTTTATAAATTTACAAAATTTATTGGTTCAATAAATTAAATTTAATACACCTGTTTATGACCGTAGAGACTACGCCTAAAAGGAGGTCATAAAGTATTAGTACTCCATAATTCTCTCCTCCATCCCCACCTCATTCGAAAAATACCCGAAAATAAATATTCAAATATCATTCATCAGATTTTGAATCGCTTTCAGATATACTTAAAATTTGAATTGCTTTGTATTGAATATTGAAATCCGAATTCAAAATTCATAATATAAAATTTTTATAATTATTAATATTACAAATACTTGATATCAAACACGCTACCTGTAGGTGAAATATTTTAACGTGTCATCTTCAAAAAATTTATTACAACATTGACTATGTTCTTGTATGTATAACTAATGTTTTAAAAATCAACCTAATACATACCCAATTAATTAGATTTATTAGTGAAATATGTTTTGTTTACCTTATCACCCATTTTAAATTATGCAAATAATTATATTTTATTTAATTTATTATTAATTACTTTTTGACATAAATTTAAAAATATATGTTCTAAAAATAATGCAATTATATTCATCTATACTATTGTATTAAAGACGAGATATTAAAAATTTAGTTTTTGGTCCTTGATCACTCAATTTAGAGCCGTCAGATTAAATTGATGAGAACCGTTAGATATAATTTTAAAATTTATTATTCAATTCAAATGATATAAGATCGAATCATACAAGTCACATATTATTAAATTATTATATATAATATATAATGATAAAAATGACCATGAATCGCACGAGGTATATACTACTTTCTTTGTCCCTCTCATTTGTTTACATTTTTTTTGGATGTCCCTTCCAATTCTTTACATTTCAAAAACTTCCAAAAATAGTAAAAATTTTATATAATCTAAAAAATAACCACATCTATTACTTTTCTCCACTATGTACGAAGGTAGTAATATTTTATTATATATAAAATAATATATTGTTAGAAATTGCCTCATATCGTCTATTAAAGAGGCAGATTGCTAATAAATAAGCACTCAGATAACTCCATTAGTAATAGGCCTTTTGGGAGTTAACCAAAAATAAACTCGCGTGGACTCGGCCCAAAACAAACAATATCATGTTAATGTGAAGTAAGACCTACTTAACATGTCCAACAATTGACATCAAAGCTTCATGTTGTAAAGATGCAAAACAATCTAAGTCGGGATTCCATATGGGTCTAGGAAAAGGCAGACATGCTAACCTAGTATAGGTTCAAGGAAAATGCAGGCGGAACTTCCAGTATGGTCCTAGGGGGAGGCAAATAGCCAGATGGATTTTCAGTATGGGTCAAGGGGGAGCCAAATCATACAATCTGACAGGTGTCGAGCCCGATGTGTGAAAGGGAGGTTGTTAGGAGTTGTCACACATCGTTTTGTAGGAGAGATAAATTGTTAATATATAAGCAGTCAGATAACCCCATTGGTAAGAGGCCTTTTGGGAGTTAGCCAAAAACAAACCCGTGCGAGCTCAGTTCAAAACGAACAATATTATACTAATGTGGAGTTAGACCTGCTTAATACGCCCAAAACATACACACACACACATATATATATATAATATAATAATATATATATATAATATTTATATTCAAGATTTTTTGTGTTTCGGGTTCCAATCAGGTTTGTATCGTGTTTCATATTTTAGATGGGGTTTTAGATAGCTATACCTAAAATCGAAATACAAAAAATTTCGGGTAATAAAAATTAAATCCATACTCAAATTCAAATCCAAAATTTCGGGTTTCAGATAGGGTATATGTCGGATCGAATTATTTTACCATCTTTAAAACTCGGTTTTATAAAAAAAATGAGTAATGATCTTAAAAAAAGACTCCTAAGTGTGTACTATTTCTAATAAAGAAATACAAGTTTTAAATATTTTTAATTTTAAAATAATTATAAAAGGCTAGACAAAATAAAAATAATAATTATGTTGCATATCATTTATAAATTATTACTACAAGTTAAGTATACTATATACTAAATTAAAAGTTACCGTTCAGATAAAATTTTTGAATTTTATATCGAGTACTCTTTCAAGATCGTCAGAAATATAATTAATTATCTTGATTATCATTTATAATATACTTTAAATTAAATAATATTAAAATTACAAATTAAAATTTTTAATTGTACGTAACCTTCTCATTGTTGAACATTTTGAATTTATAATACGTTAAAAATTATTGGAATATTTTAATTTTCTACAAATATTTAAAAATGTATATAGTGCATACTTTCATAAATTACTTTTCATAAATTAAAATTTAATTTTGGATATAAATTTGCAAAAGGAGTTTTATAAAATATTTAACAAAAACTTGTGTCCAACACGTTCGTAGGACATAATAAACAAAAAGAGATGTATAAAATATTTTACAAAATTTTGTGTCCACACATTTATAGAGGACATATAAAAAAATATCTGAAAATTCAAAGTGAAATATTTTTCGATAAACATACAAAGCAAAGTCTTGATAAACCAAAAATAAAAACACCAAATTAAATTTAATTTCACATGTAAATACCTGTGATGGCATCAGATTTATGGTCTCGCTACAGTCATGATCGTAGGAACCTTAATGGCCACGTAGCTCTCCAACCTCCCCCTTCCCCCGGTTCCATGAAACACATTACATAATAAAAGGCCTACGTCCACCGTATGCATGGTGTGCCTTCAGAATCCGTAAGTCCCAGTATCTACAAGCTACCAACAACAAGTTATAACCGGAAGCCCAGCCTCCGTAGGCGTCTGACCCTACATCTCAATCTTATCCTCTAAACATCACACGTGTCATTCACTAGGATACCCTGTCATGCCCTTCCCTCCTCCCTACCTTGCTCGTGTCAAATAGCCTATAACTATCACCCCCTACTAACCTAGGGGACAACTGGCTAATCATAGGAGAATAAAAAGAGAAACAGAAGAGGAAAGAGACAGACACAACAAGACAAAAAAAAAGAGACATTCCCTACGGACAACATACAAAAACAGTAAGCAAGCTATCAAATTGGCGCCGTCGCCGGGCATCCGACAAAGAATATTGATCACCATACCACAACGACACCCCCTTCTTTCCCATCTTAAACCTCTAAAAAAATGAGCAACGGATCAGATAATGAATCCCGCACTTATGGTAGTTCTTCTGAGACTCCTAACAACTCTCCTACGCATAGTATATTTTCTAACCTAAGGGCCCATCAGAACTATATGCAACAGCAGATGGATTATTTGACAGCACAGATGACTGCGAATCAACAAGAAGCTCATCACCCCCAGTATTTCCCCGAAATCGTTTCTGGTTCTCATATGAGAAAATACTCTTGATCTCCCTTCCCTTTATACTCCCAACCAGACTCACAAGATGAATATTCGCAAGGCTCTTATCCTAGCTACAGCACCCTGCGATGTGGAGAACGCCCCCTCGTAGGGTCCGAAGGACCCTATCTTCTGAATCATCAGGCAACGGGACTTCACATGATGAAGAAGGAAGGTCTCGATATAGACTGCTTACGCCAGCCCGAAGAGTTAGAAGGTCCCCCTATCCACCAAGGAGGGTCCACCGAACTGCAACCCTTGTGGGGAGACAAGAAGATATGTTGACCCGTCTAACCAGACTAGAAGGCTTGTATCCTGGAGCTGCCGTTGATGTGACCACACGAGGATCACCTTTTACTGAAGCTTTGGAAGCTACCCCTATTAATCTTGGGGTAAAAATCACCGTCTTGGAATCATTCAACGGTACTTCTGATTTGAATGATCATTTGAGTTATTATGAAAATTTAATGATATGTCACAGGTACAATGATATTACCAAATGCCGATTGTTCATTTCAACCTTTAAAGCCTATGCTAGAACATGCTTCTCAAGTTTAGCTCCTAGATCAATTAGCTCTTGGGAAGAGTTTAAAGTGTTGTTCCTATCAAAATTCTGTGTTAATACTCCTCAAACAGTTCACATGATATCTCTAGAGAATTTAAAGCAGGAGCAGGATGAGACCCTACGGGACTACATTAAGAAGTTCAAGACAGCGGCTTCTAGAGGTAAAGAATTAAAGCAAACAAGTGTTGTAGATTACTTTATTCATAACATGAACTATCAAGAATGCATAGATTGTTGTAAGGAACTGTGCAACAGAGAGCCTACGGATCTTTTCGAAGCTTATACCATAGCTTCAGCCTATATAGCTATAGACGAAAGAATTTGTGCTTACTATCCTTCGGCTCGAGGAGAATCTTCCTCGTCAGGCCGAAGAGCCATGCAAGTAGATGGGATGGAGATTTTCGAGGAAGAGGCCATAGAAACTTTCCTACGAATCAAAGGGTCGTCCCAAGACAGATCCGAGAGGAACCAAATTTTACCCCGTTAACACAAACCCCATCTTATGTACTTCAACAAATAAGAACCAAAGAATTTTTTCAACCACCCAACCCCATGAGAACACCCACGGAGGAGAGAGACCGAACCCGCTTTTGTGATTACCATGATGGAATCGGGCATAACACAAATGAATGTACCTCTCTCAAATATTTCTTGGAGATACTGGTAAAGAGAGGACTTTTGAATGAGTATCTTCCCACTCGAGATTGGAAGAACCCTCAACATCTGGAAGGTTCCGCAAGAGCTGTACCACCCCGGCATGTGGTTGATATGATTGTGGGAGGAAATATGATGCCTTATAAAGTCATGCAAATAGATCCACCCCTTCAGGCCTTTCGCCTCACCGACACCTCCATTTCTTTATCAGATGCCGATTATCCCAAGGGAAGTGTTGCCGGAATGATCCACTCACAGTTACCATCGATATGGCCAACCAGGATGTCAAGAAGGTTTTGATAGATAATGGTTCCTCCGTAAATATCATTTTCAAACACGCACTCAGAAGAATGATTTTATATACTCCTCTGGAAGAAATAAAGCTCGAAGACATACAAGGGCTTGTTTACGGATTTGGGAATCATGTCGTGCCAGTTCAAGAGGCTATTGACATTTCCACCACCTTCGGCACCTCTCCGCAGGAGGTAACAACTATGGTTAAATATTATATCATTGACATGGCCTCTCTCTATAATGCTATCATATGGTCTCCCCCATACGAAAGTGAAGTTCCCTACCCCCATGGGACCTGGTGAACTGATTACTGATCCCGTAGCCTCTCAATATTGTTGCTCCACTTCCTTGATCTTGGCCCAAACTCAACCTAAGAAGAGGAAACCCTACGGAGATACTAAAGAAGAAAGCTCCCCTAAAATACTTAAAACTTCGCAAGCTGAAGCTTCACAGGTCTTTTTAATAGAAAGTTCGTTCTCTTATTCAGAAACTTTTCTAACAAAAGCTGAACTACATCATACACCTAAATTTGAGTCGGGAGAGCCCGTGGAAAATATTGAGCTAATATAAGGAGATTCCACTAGGTGTATTTTTATCGGATCACGTCTTCAGCCCTCTTTAAAGCAAGAACTCATTCAACTCCTACGGGAGTTTCCAAACATCTTTGCTTGGAAACCTGAAGACATGCCTGGCCTTGACGAATCTGTCGTTGTTCATAGACTCCATGTCGACCCCAATAAAACGATGGTCAAACAGAAAAGGAGGAATTTTGCACCTGAAAGATAGCAAGCCATAGATGAAGAAATCAATAAACTGTAAAAAGCCAAGTTTATCTACGAGATATAATTTCCCGAATGGATATCGAATGTTGTGCTGGTCAAGAAGACCAGTGGCAAATGGCGGGTCTGTATTGACTACACGGACTTAAACAAAGCTACTCCAAAAGATTATTATCCCTTCCCCACCATCGACCAGCTGGTGGATGCCACTGCAGGAAACGTTCTCTTCAGCTTTCTAGATGCATTCTCAGGATATAACCAAATCAAGTTGGTTCTAGAAGACCAGGCAAAGACCATATTTATTACCCATCGGGCGGTATATGCTTATCGCGTTCCGAATATGAAGCCCTCCTAGTCGGATTACGATTAGCCAAAACACTCCAGGTGCAACACTTAAAGGCTTACAATAACTCCCAGCTTATAGTTAACCAAGTTCTTGGTGGGTTTATCGCCAAATCCCCTCTAATGATAAAATAAAATACCTTGAAGAGACTAGAGCCAAACTCCTAGAATTTCGCATTGCCTCCCTTGAAGGGATTATGCGAGAATAAAATTAAAAGGTCGATGTCCTAGCAAAGTTAGCCACAGATGAAGACCATTCCCCTTCTACTGGTCTTTACAAAATCTTGTTGACTTCCCCTTCGGTAATTCCTCTAACCGAACCTACCTCAGAGATATTAATGCTCTCCTACGACCCAAATTGGATGACTCCAATCTACCTTTATCTGTAAAAAGGGATCCTCCCTCAAAACAAAAGGGCTGCTCAATTGTTACACTCCAAAGTCGCTCATTACACCATTATGGATGATACTCTTTATCGAAGATATTTTTTGGCACCACTCCTTAAGTGCGTTGATTGTGCAAAAGCCGACTATTGCATGCCCGAAGTTCATGAGGGAATTTGTGGAAGCCACTCATCTGGAGAGGCCTTGGCTCATAAAATCATCAGACAGGGATACTACTGGCCTAGTTTAAGGAAAGATTACTTGAACTTTGTCAAGACCTGTGCCAAGTGCCAGTTTCATGCTTCAGTTCCCAGGTTACCTCTGGTTTTTCCTACGACCATCTTATCCCCCATCCCCTTTGACACTTGGGGAGTAGATATTATGGGACCTTTTCCCTCGGTCAAATGAAATATTCGATTCTTACTAGTGGTCGTTGATTATATGACTAAATGGTTTGAAGCCAAAGTCGTGGCTCATATGACTTCCACTGTATGTCGAAATTTATTCATGAACACATCGTCACTCGATTTTGGATTCCCCGTGTTTTGATCACAGATAACGAAAGGCAGTTCATTGAATCTGAATTTGAAGAATATCTGACGGCCTACTGAATATAACACTGAATATCATCTGTGTTCTACCCCAATCTAATGGCCAAGTCGAAGTCACTAATCGAACCCTCCTACAAAGTTTAAGGAAGACTGTTCAGGATTCGAAGACGCTTTGGGTAGAATAGTTGCCAAACATATTGTGGGTCTATCACACTGATACCCGTAAGTATACCAGAGAGAGCCCCTTTCAGCTCACATATGGCACTGAAGCTCTCATACCGGTAGAAATAGGAGAATCCTCATCTCGAGTCCAAAACTACAACTCCTAGTTGAATCAACAAGGCTTGCGAACGAATCTAGATTTTCTTAAAGAAAAAAAAGAGAATTCTCTTGCACGTATGGCAACTACAAATAGAAAACTGCTCTTCACTTTGGAAAAGTTCTTTCTCGACAGTTTTAGGTTGGAGATCAAGTACTCAGGGCCGCTTCAGTTTCTACTCCCTCCAAAACCCAGAAACTAGACCCTACTTGGGAAGGCCCATATATCATAGCTCAAGCTACACGCCCAGGGATTTATCACCTCACACAATTATCTGGAGAACCCCTTCCCAATACCGGGCACTCCACCCATCTCAGGAATTTTTATCAGTAAGTCTTTTAACTCGTTCGACGTGTTATGAATGTTGTAAATAGAAGCCTACGTTTATAAATAGTTTGCTATGAATATTAGACTGGTAGTTTCTTTTACATTTATTGAAAAGCTATCATTGGCACGGGCTTAACCCTCTACAAAAGCTTACCTATTAAAAAGCCAATATATGCAGCCTACCGCATGCGGCATATGTAATGCCATCTCAAAACTATTTGTTACAACGCCAATATAAGCAGCTCACTACCTGCGGCCCGAATAGTTCTCCTAGATAACTATTTGTTACAACACCATTATATGCAGCTCACTGCATGCAGCACAAATAAGTTCTCCTAAATAACTATTTGTTACGAAACCAACACAAGCACCTTATTACCTGCGGTACAAATAGTTCGTTTGTATAAATATTCGTTAACCATCAAATTATACAAACATCCTTGCGGCGTTTTCACCCTTAAAACATTTTCGGTATACATTGTAGATTATTAAAACGCTTACGACACAAACCTGCTTGTTTACAATAAATGGTTCGCCCTTTGTCCCTAAATACGAACTATTACTTGCTTACAATTCGCACATAACTTGAATAATTTTTTACCAAAGCGCTCATATATGTAAATAGTAAAACACGACTTATTATTTCATAATCCGAAACAAGTTTAAACATTAATCCCCTACGGGATATACATCATCAAATGAAAATCTTTCAAAAACCAACAAAACATTAAAATCATATTTAAACCACCTTATTATAAGAACACGAATTAAAAAGCATCCCCCGCCAAAATGCTTAAACGATAGTTTACCTCCTTTACCGAAGCCAGAATCTCCTCTAATTCTTCAACCTTCAACTCCAACTTAAGAATTTTACCATCCCGACGACAGATCCTCTCTTGCATTCTAGAAATGATTGTTGACTGCTCTTCTTCCTTCTTAATGGCCTTCTTTCCCATATTACTGGAACAACTACCTAGTGATTCCATGAAAAAATTGAGTTTTGCCTTCGGAAAAAAGAGAAGAATAAAGGACTCGTTTATGAATAAACTGGTGAGAGTTTAACCTAGAGAACCTACTCTTTAAAAATTCACCATGCCAACCTTTATTAGACGAGGGACCCTGTACCAATATTCCCCCCAAGGACGTAGCTCCCCTCCAATGGATCTCCTGCAAAGGGTGTTAATCCCGTGACCCCTGCATTTTATGTAAAGACCAGAAAAGGCCTAAGGTGGGTTCCAAACCCCATTCTGTACATCTAACTATGAAATCCGTTATCTTCCTCACGGAATTAAGACCTAATTGCCCAATGCCTATCCTCATCTCGCACAAAAGCGTATGTATAAACCGATGCATGGGCAACCGCAGCCCAACCCAGAATGCTTCCAATGGGATTCCAACCCATCCTTCCCCTCCTCTTTGCCACAGCCTCTCCCACTCATTAGGAAACCTTATCTCAAATTCCTCAGGTTTCTGTAATGCATACCTTACCTCAGCAAGATAGTTATCAACAAAGTTGGGAGGTTTGTTAATATATTCCAAATCTCCTAAAAACTTCCAAAGCACCTCATCCGGAATATTCCCATACTTTTTTGCCTAATAATAACTAATCTCACCTAAAGACTTGAAGTAATTACCTCTCTGAACATCCGTAGGAGTTTTCACAAACTTCTGTTCACAATCTATCCATCCATGATCTCCAACCAAACTCCCCATCGTTATACGTACTCTACCCCTCCCCTTCTCACTTGCTTGCCTCTATGTTCTAGCCAACTCAGAAATTTCTTTCCTCTTCCCTTGACCAATTCCAGGAAAATTTGATTCCCCTATTTTTTCTTTCCCCCGACCATGGGAGATAGAAACGATCTTCGTACGACTATGCGACCCCCGGAAGACGGACCTGGGCCTGTTCTATTAGACACCACCTTCCGAAGGGGACATTCGTCTTCATCAAAAGATCCCCCTTTCTCCGAAGAACCACTCCTAGAAGTTTCATCCCTTTCGGTATCTTCATCCCGAATTAGCGACGCGGACAAGGCTTCATTTTCAGAATCTGTCAAACCCTCGCTCTCACTATCTCTCTCCATAAACCTCCCACGCTTCCCCATCTCTAGATTCTCTACAAACAAAAGAAAAGGGCCTTATTAATGAACTGGCCATGAAAAATAAACAAAACCAATAATGGAAAATACATACTGAAATAATTACAAGAATACCTTTTCCTCGCCCATAACAAAAGCATACTTCTATGGGCTCAACCCCTATCCTCAGACCTAATTGATAATCACATATTTTTGCATAATTTCATAACTATTTATTCCTTGCTTTCATATTTTAAATAAATTAATTTATTGCATTCTCATCATTTTATAGATATTTGGAAAAATGAGAAATATGAAGAAAAAAAAGGAGAAAATGGCAAAAGTGGAAGAAATATAATGTCACCAAGCAACTTGAAGAAAAAGCCAAAAGAAAGAGTTGGTGGAAATCAAGGGTCAAGATCAACAAAACACACCTCTCCTTGGATGGCCAAGATTCACCCAACTCTACCCTAAACCCTACTTTTTAGCTATAAATACCCTCTTCCCCCTTATATTCATCACCCTAGTTTTACCTTAGTTTAGCCTAATTTTAGTAGTAGCCTCTCTTTTCAATTTTCTAGATCTAGTTTTCATTTTCATTGTAGTAGCTCTCAAGGTTTTTGTAAACATCCTTTTTAATTAATATTATTCAAGTCTTTTTATTGCATCTCATTCTCTACTTTAATGTTCTTAGTTCTTGTCACTTTCATTTGGGTTATGATATCTTTTAGAATCTCACAAGTTTTATACTTGGAGAAATGAAAGGAGCCCTCTTAATTTAGCTTAGAAGTAGTTCAAATTTATTGATCTATTTTTAGGTCTTGTTTATGTCATTTTAATTTTTCGGTCACTTCTTTACTTTCTCAACGAAAACAATACACGGCACAACTTGAGTTTGTGTTGGGGTTTGTTTTTCCTCTCTCACTCCTTCATATATTTATCCAGTCTTAATTTTGTTTTCTTGCATCCGGTACTTCATTTTATAGTTCTTCTCCGGTACTCACTTTACTTTCTCTTATTTTATTATGGTCCTCTCCGGTTAGCTAGTTTGCTCTTGCACTAATTTATTATATTTTATATTCTTATTTTTAGTAACAAAATCTATTAATTTATTTCATTAGCTAGCCATTTATTCTCATATGAGTTTAACTTTCATTTACATCTAGTTTTTATACTCGGCCCAATGTGTTGTTGTCGGTCCATTTTCATTTTTTTAGCCCAACTTCTTTCCTTCCCTAAGTGTAGTTACTAGCTTATTATTTACTAATACTTTTATGGCCTATAACATTTGTCATGAACATGGTATTAGTAAGAGTATTAATTAGTGTAGATTAAAATGACATTAATATAAATATTGAATTAGTAGTATCAATTAATGTTTATTAAATGTTTGTTTGCCAAGTAGTATTAGTTACGTGTGCAAAGTAGGCTTGTAAATCTCTTTTGCTTGTTTGCGTGTGGGCCGATGTTCCTAGCCCATTTAGTTAGGAATTCATGTCAAACTTCCGGCCCAACTTACTTCCTTGCTTAGCTTCATTTTATTTTATATTTGGACCATTACCATTTATTTTTATTTTGTCATATTTTAGTCTTGTTAAGTGTGCATGTTTTTATCTTACTGTATCTTTGTCCTGTCCAATTTGCATTACTTATTAGTTACCAATTTTATAGAATCTTGCTAATATATGTCTTTTGATATTAAATTAGTTAAATTAAAACGTATATTCTCATAATTTTCTCATACCTTAATAATTAATTTAGCTAAGTATCCATCCTCTAAAAAAAACTTTTTCTGGTTCGCCTAAATTAAAAATTACGGACTTGTGAAAAGTTTATAGTCCTTGTCGAAAGAATCTTAAAATATTAAAAGGAAAATTGTGCGCTTGCAATTTAAAACATATATTTTTGTCACCCAATCAAACATTAATCTCCAAATAGTCAAACCCCTAACTCTCCTCCACCATGCATTCCCCGAGGAACCCCTTTCAAGATGGCCCAATTTCTCTTCTTTCTTTTCTTTCTAAGCATTGTTGACTTAAACACTCTTTATTCTTTAATCCTAAATTACATCTCAACCCCTTGTAAACACACCAGTTTGCACACGAATTGAAAAGAAAACATTACAACATTATAAATAGAGTAGGAGCAAGTACCTGTTTTGAAGCGAAGCAACTATGCAAACAGAATTGGACGACTTTGTTTTTCTTCCTTCGTGCGCCTCTCTCAGTTTTGTTTTGGTCAATAGTGAACAGAAAAGAAAGTGAGAATGAGAGAAGGTATATATTTAAAAGATAATAAACTTCCCCCGCTTTCCATTGCAATGAACCGTCGAAAATGTACAAACTAATGATTATGGGACCCATAAAAGGGAAAAAGACAGGCGTGTGAAGCCCACTCCTCCTCAAAACCCGTGCCTTTTAGTGAAAGATATTACATGACACGTCACCTCTCCCTCACCCCCTTTAATGAAGCTGCATAACTGCTCCTATTAATCTCTTAAAAAGAAGAGAAGTTATTATTATTATTAAATAATTAAACTCCATTCAGGACATTATACTCAGTTCCTCTTCAAAACCGATAGCTTCCTAAAGAGAGCTACACCAATGGAGGGGGCATCTGATGGCATCAAATTTATAGTCTCCCTACAGTGATGATCGTAGGAACCTTAATGGCCACGTAGCTCTCCAACCTCCCCCTTCCCCCTGGTTTCATGAAACATATTACATAATAAAAGGCCTACGTCCACCGTATGCATAGTATGCCTTCAGAATCCGTAAGTCCCAGTATCTACAGACTCCCAATAACAAGTTATAACCGGAAGCCCAGCCTCCGTAGGCGTCTGGCCCCACATTTCAATTTTATCCTCTAAACTTCACACGTATCATTCACCAGGATACCCTGTCATGCCCTTCCCCCTCCCTACCTTCCCATGTTAAATAGCCTATCACAGTCACCCCCTACTAACCTAGGGGACGGCTGGCTAATCATAGGAGAATAAAAAGAGAAACAAAAGAGGAAAAAGATAGACACAACAAGACAACTAAAAAAAGAGACATTTCCTACGGACAACATATAAAACCAGTAAGCAAGCTATCAACATCATTAAAAATATTTAAATACATTACTGAATTCTGCTCTTCTTCTCTTTCTTCAACGTATTGCACAAAACGTAAGGCAAGAATATAAATATAAATTTTAATTACTATACTGGTCAATTCTTTACTGTATTTAACAAGTATGTTTGCCAAACTTTCTTGGTATTTCCTTCCGTTGGACTACGAAGATAGTCTTTCTAAATAACTTAGTTTATAAATTGCAATAAAATTTTATACAAATATTCTCACACAAGCAACTAAATCTACGAAGATAGTTTGCTTAGCTTAGGAATGAATAGTCATTGT
The DNA here is from genome assembly GCF_009905375.1 of Apium graveolens. Classification (NCBI taxonomy): domain Eukaryota; kingdom Viridiplantae; phylum Streptophyta; class Magnoliopsida; order Apiales; family Apiaceae; genus Apium; species Apium graveolens. The sequence goes on from NC_133649.1 coordinate 271,722,392, forward strand.
ACATGTTACTTGTTAGTATAAAAAAACCCCTTAGTCTATGGAAAGTATCGAAAGAATCACTTGCTTTTTCTTTTCCTTTTTTTATTGCGGAAGAATCTTAATGGCTTCACTCACTCTCCTGTTTTAAACCCCAACTACGCCCCATCATTACCATGAAAATCTAAAACCAAGGGAAGAAAACTACTAGTCAAAATAAAAGTGAAAAATGAGTCATAATTAGGGTACCTGTCACGGAACTCCCTGAGGGCATGCTTTTTGCCAAAAGACATGCCCAAATGGCATGCCATTTATCAATTAAATATAATAAAATTTAAAACATAATTTTCATACTAATATACAGTAAACTTGAATATAAAATTAAAGTTAGTTGATAGTAATAACTGTATACCATCATAATACTCATTTATATTAGTAACTTTTTAGATATTCAAAAATATGTAAATATTTTAGAATTATATTTATTATTTCTGGATATTTTTAATATTAAAATAATTATTAAAAATATAAAAAAAAATTAGTAAAAAGGCATGCCAAATCATGAAAAGGCATGTATGGCTAATTGACGTAATGGCTTGCCCATCTTGGCATGTCCGGGCCGCTGTGACATGCACCGTAGTCATAATCCCCTGAAAAAGACATTGTCTTTTACATTGTACTACTATCAACTAGCTTAAAACCCGTACGATGCATGGATCACACAGTTTTTCTTAATATTATATGATTTTTTTAAAAGTTTTAAAGTCAATTTTTAATTTTTTTCATTTAAAACTTTAAATGATATGATTTTATAATAATTATATTAGGAGACATATATGTGCATAACTTTTTAAAATATTTAAACTTATTTAAAGTGATAGCATTGGTTAGGAGGGAAATGTTATTGTAATGAAATTATTATTTTATTGAGGGTAAAAATATAATGTCTCCATTAGGTTGGTGTTATGGATTAAAAACTAAGATATATAATTGCTGTATTTATTACTAAGGAACGTGAACTTCGAGGCTCGGTTTGACTGCTCTTGTGTTTCGTGACTCAATCTGCCTTAACAAGATGCCTACGTACCTTGCTGATTGCCAAGGATCAAGTCAAAAAATATAGTTTTGATCTGTGGGGTGAGGCCCCTTATATAGATGTTGGGAGTCCTTGAATTGGACTTGGTATAGGAGACTTGGTGGTCAAGTCTCTGAATTAGAATGGACTTTGGAGTTCTAGGAAGTAGGAAGCTGATTCCTTATCCCATGAGGTTCCTTAGAGGCCAATCTACAAGGATTTATACTCCCACCAGGACTTATCTTAATAGCTATTTTTCTCCCTTATTAATTAATTACGAAATTAATTAATAATCAGGGTTTTGGGCCTTCTTTGTTCCATCAGGCCTGATCTGGTCCATCAGGCCTGATCAACGTGTTAACCTTTTTGGTCTGAAAATCATACATCTTCTTATTGGGTCTTGCAGCCCAAATAATGTGTAATTAATACAACATTAACTACGTAATCATGATTTATTAATTTCCCTATCATTTGCCCCCCAACTTTTGGGAAACAGTGACTAGGTTTCGCAGAAGTTAAGTTCATTCGTTTCCTTACAGGGCATCGTTTTTACGTAAAGTGTGGAGCAACCTACACATTTACAACGATTTTCTTTTATTCCTTTTATTCAGGAATTATCTTAATTTTCAGGAATTTTTCCCTTAATTCTGGGATTTTTCCTTAATTTCCAAGAATTTTTTCCTTAATTCTGGGATTTTACTTAATTTCCAGGAATTTTTCCCTTAATTCTGGGATTTTTCCTTAATTTTCATGAATTTTCCCTTAATTCTGGGATTTTCCCTTAATTTTCTGGATTTATTCCTTATTTTCTGAAATATTAACATATTTAAGAAAATATTTTAAGGAATTTCCTTAATTATCACCCCTTTCAGAATTTTTCTTCCTTTTTTTTAATACCTGGTTCGACCAGGAATCCAGTTCGACCAGGATCCTGGTCGAATAAGGCCTCTCATTGCCCTGGTCGAAGGAATTTCGAGGAGGAGGGTTTCGACTAGGAATCCTGGTCGAATTTCGGCCATGATTTTTTCCTCTTTATTTATGTTTTTTTCGAGTAGAAAATTTTTTTCGACTAGGATTTTTCTCCCCTTTTCGGTTAGGATTCCCGTTTTTGACCGAATTAGCCATCTTTATAAGCCCTGATCGACAGAAATTTGGGCTCAAGGATTTCGATCAGGAATTCTTCATATTTCTTGGTCGAATTGATCTTGATTCTGGTCGAATTAAGTATGTTATTCAGCCCTATTCGACAGGATTTCGACCTTAGGAATTTCGATCAGGATTTCCTTATATTTCCTGGTCGAATGGGTCTTGAATATGTTACTTTTTTGCATATATTTTTGTAATTTCCATATATTTGAATTTGGGCCCTTAAACCTGGGCTGGATTTTTTTTTCAACTCAAATTTGGGCCTAAGATTTGGGCCTTTACCTTTAATTCAAATATTTGGGCCCTGTTCTGGGCTTTTCTTTATTGGGCTCATTCCTGGACCCATTTATTCAACTGGGTTTTTGTTTTTGAGCCCATTGTTTTAACTGGGCTCCTTAAACAGGGCTTTTGTACTTGGGCCTTGGTTCTAGGCCTTTTTAGCCCTAAACACCTGGGTTTTTGAAGATTTTTCTAGAATTGGGCCTTATCTCTGAGCCCAAATTCCAGGTTCTTCTAAGGTTTTTCTAGATTCTTCCAGAATCTTCAAAAATTTAAGTTTTTCTCTTGAATTTTTCTAGGAATTTCTTGGATAATTCCAGAACCTTATCATTTTTGGGCCCTAATAGGCTTTTCAAGGCCCAAATCACCTCCTTCTTGGCTATATAAAGGTGGGATGAGAGTGTGATTTCCTCACACTTCTCATTTCTCTTCTTCAATCAATCTACAATTCTCTCCCTCTCAACACTTTTCTTCCTTTAGTTTTCCGGCCACCCTTCCTTCCAAGGTTTCGAGGTTTTTCCAGGCTTCATTAATGGCTGATAAGAATTCCGAGAGAGCGGCCAAGATAGCCTCAACTTCAAAAAGAGGTAAGGATATCGAAATCCGCTCTTCTTATATGTTCCTGATCGATATGTTTAATACTAGGGGGGATGAATATCCCTCCACTGCACATCTTGATTCTTTTAATCATTGTTTGGCACAACATAGATTATGATAAGTTAAATGCACGTTATAACGTTCTTCTTCCTCTTAGATTAGTTCCAGTTTCTGGTGGTGACCGTACTTGCATCTGGAAACCCGATACTCTTTTTATTTATACAGATGCCCTCGATGCTGGGCTTAGGTTCCCTTTTCACCCCTTCATTCCTCATCTTCTACCTGATTTACAAATCAACCCATGGCAGCTTCCTCCAAACGCTTGGAGGAACATTTTATGTTTTATGGTTTGCTGCCTTAGGGAAGGTTTTCCCCTATCCGTAGCTGTTTTTAGGAAAGTTTTTCAATGTTACAACAGTTCTTCTGGTAATTGTGGTTGGGTCTATGTCAAACAAAAGTGTAAGCATATCTTTAACAGCGCCTCCATTCCCGATAATAACCAAAATTGGAGGAATAGTTTTGTTGGGTTACGGTGGGAGAATGGCGACTGGGGCACACTCTTCAGATCTTCCTTCGGGAAGGTTAGTGATGGTAGCCTCAAATCCATTCACTTAACCCCCGAGGAAACTATTATTTATAATGAGCTTACTCGGGATGACGACATTACCACCAGCTGGACTCTTTTAGAGGAGTTCTGCCTCATCCATGTGGGGCTATCCTATGTTTCTCAACAGGGTATTTTTCTTCCCTTCTCCATTTTATTTCATTTCATGCCTTATTGACACCACTTATTTTATTTTTTATCTTGTCTTGCAGCTGCCAAGGAGATCAACGAGGATAACGTGCCCCTCGTTGAGGAAACTGCTAGAATGAAGAAAGCTCGTCTTGCGGGCTTGGACACTCGAGGAAAGGCCACGGAGCCTATCTTCTTAAGGAAACACAAGGAGCCCATGGGGGAGGCTTCACAGTGCTCCTATTACTGCTGCTGCTCCTGCTTCTACTGCTACAGGCGCCTTCCAGCCTCTCTGGGGATTCCGCCGAGGGGATACCGTGGTTGGATCCACGAAGCATGTTTGGGATTGGTCCTATCATGGCGTGACTCCCAAAGACTTCACGGACATGGTGGCTACCCCTGATCTTGAGAGGATCAAGCTCATGGGAGCTCAGTCCTTAGCCTCGGTATGATTATTTCTTGGAATTTATCCTTCCTACTTGTAGCATTTACTTGCCTTACATCTTTGTTTATTGTTTCATTTCAGTCTAACGCCTATTTTCAAGGCGCTGTAGGCAAGCCGAGTCATGGAAGAGGGCTTCTGACAAGGCCGGCAATGCCCTCAGGAGGCAGCAGAAGAAGTATGCTGCTCTAGAGAAGAACTTCAAGTGTAAGGAGGAAGAGCTCGGAGAGTCTAATACCGAGCTGGTGGTGCTTCGGGCCAAGAAAGATAAGGCGATTGATAACTATCTAGACTCGGAGGAGTTTACCCAGTCCATGAGGATAAGGGATGACTCAGTCTTTCCAGGGTTTTTCAGGACTGGTTGGGACGCGGCCCTTGGGACCGTGAACGAGGCTTGTCCTGATATTAACCCGGCGGACTATGTCTGCACTGATGATGAGTCTTTGCTGTAGAGGTTTCGTACCCGAGTAGTTGTCTCGGATCACGTCCCTCAAGACCCGCTTCTTCCTCCTCCCGAGTCTTCTTCCAGGCCTGCTGAGGATGACAGCTCTTCCTCCCCCTCCGAGACGACAGAGACTTCTAGCGAGAGTGGAGGGGATGATGACATGGACGCCAAGGGTACCTCAGCTCCTTAGAGATTTTCCAGCCCTGCGTGGCTTATTTTCTTTATCTTATTTTCGAGACTTTGTTTATCAAACTTTTGTAATATTTATTTGATCTATTTTATTTATCAGATTTTATGCTTGCTTTTCATGCACTTAGTTTACTTGCCTTGCCATAGAGATTTCAAATATATTTCGAAAACTTTCTGAATTTCATAAGTCATTGGGATTCATCCGTTACACAAGTCTTAATAAACTTCAAAATAAAGCTAAAACATGTAAATCCTAAGCAAGCAAAGCTTCAAGGTGCTTTTCAACCTACTTGTCACCTTGACAAGTGAGAATCATGTTCAATCACTTCACACATAATAAACCTTCAGGTTTTGTGCATGCCAAGTTCTCGGGACTTCAAAACCATCCATAGTCTCCAGCTTGTAGGTTTTTCTACCTTGAACACTCTTGACCTTGTATGGCCCTTCCCAATTTGTGGCGAGCTTTCCTTTCTGCCCTACACCCGAAGCTTCCACCTTCCTCAAGACCAAGTCACCCTGTTTGAAGAACCTTTCTTTAACCCTTAGGTACTAGTAAAATGAAGCCTTTTTCTGATATTCCACTATCTTCGCATGTGCCTTATCTCGCACTTCGTCAATTAGATCCAGGGCTAATCTTTGCCCTTCCTGATTCTCCTCAGCATTGAAAGCTTAAATTCTGGGAGAGGAATGTGATATCTCCACGGGAACAACTCCTTCTGCCCCATATGCTAACATGAAGGGAGTTGCTCCAGTCGTGACTCTACAGGTAGTCCTATAGGCCCATAATATTGGGAGTATCTCATCCACCCAATTATTCCTTGATTTCTCGATCCTCTTCTTTAGTCCATCCAGGATTATTCGATTCGCTACTTCTTCTTGCCCATTGGCTTGCGGGTGTGCCACAGAGGTGAACCGTAACTTAATTTCATTTTCTTCACAGTACTTCTTGAATTCCTCGTTATTGAATTGTGTTCCATTGTCGGTGACTAGGATGCAGGGAATTCCATACCGGCACATGATATTTTCCCACAGAAATTGTGCAACCTGCTTAGTTGTGATTTTGGCCAAGGGCTTGGCTTCAATCCACTTGGTAAAATAATCAATGGCTACAATTAAAAACTTCCTTTGTGTCGTGGCCATGGGGAAAGGCCCCAGAATATCCATTCCCCACATAGCAAAGGGGATGGGCGAGTTGATAGAGGTCAGCATCTCGGGGGGTTGTCTAACGACCGGAGCATGCTTCTGACAGTGGTCACACTTCTATACATATTCTTTGGCATCGACCATCATTTCTGGCCAATAGAAGCCTAAACGGGTTATCTTATGAGCTAAGGCCCTGCCCCCCAAGTGTTGTCCGCAAATTCCTTCATGTACTTCTTCAAGAGCCAAGCGTGTCTCATCGGGCCTGAGACACCTTAAGTAAGGAACCATGAAAGATCTTTTATACAGAATCCCATATATCAAAGAGTACCTTAGTGCTCGAACAACTAACTTCCGTGATTTAGTAGCATCATTTGGAAACCAACTGGTTTGAATGTGGGCTTTAATGAGATCTATCCATGACGTCCCCAGGCCTATAGGAGCTACAAGCTTAACATCGATGCTTCGTGTCTTCAAAACGCGGAAGTATACACTTCTTGAACTTTCTTCTATCTCAGATGAAGGAAACTTTGATAATGCATCTGCCTTAGCATTTTCCTTCCTTGGAATGTGCTCAACATGGCATTCATCGAATTGGGTCATCACAGCCCTTACTAGGTGGACATACTTAGCCATCGTAGCTTCCCTTGCCTCAAACTCTCCCTTTACCTGGGATACGACCAGCTTCGAATCTCCACGGACTTTTAAGTTCCTGACTCTAAGTGTCCCTGCAAGGCCAAGGCCAGCTATCAGAGCTTCATATTCTGCCTCATTGTTCGTGGTCGGGAAGTCTAACTTCATGGCATACTCAATTAAGAACCCATCGGGGCTTTGTAAAACCAAACCTGCTCCACTTGAGTTTGTTTTTGATGCTCCATCAAAATAGAGAACCCAATATTCTTTCTCCTTATCATCCTTTTCTTTGTCTCCCTTATCAACTTCCTTGTCTTGAGGTATGGTATCTTCCTTGCCCCCCGACTTCTTAGTTGGGTATGGTACATTCCACCACGAAGTCAGCTAATGCCTGGGCTTTTATTTTCGTTAACGACTTATACTTGATGTCGAATTCTCCCAGCTCTATTGCCCACTTGATCAACCTCCCACTAGCCTTAGGACTATGAATGATATTTCTCAGGGGCTGATTTGTTAGCACCTCAATTTGATGAGCCTGAAAGTAAGGACGTAACTTTCTTGAGGCCATTACCAAGGCTAGAGCAAATTTCTCAATAGTTGAATAATTTAACTCAACACCATGCAGAATTTTGCTACATTGTATACGGGTTTCTGGATTTTCAGTTCCTCCTTAACCAATACATCGCTCAAGGCACTCTCTGAAACGGCTAAGTACAAGTATAAAACTTCATTAAAAACTGGCTTGGCCAACAACGGGGCCTGGGCCATATATTTCTTTAATTCCTCGAATGCCTTCTGGTTTTTCTCACTCCATACAAAGTCCTTAATATTCTTTAGTGACTTGAAGAACGACAAGCACTTGTCTCCTGACTTGGAGATGAATCGTCCCAGCACTGCAACCCTTCCTGTGAGCTTCTAAACATCCTTGACAGTTTTTGGTGGTTCCATGTCCAGGATTGCTTTTATTTTATCGGGGTTGGCCTCGATTCCTCTCTTGGAGACCATCAATCCCAAAAATTTTCCAAATCCTACTCCAAAAGCACACTTTGTAGCATTTAACATCATCTTGTGGTACCTCAGGACCTCAAAAGCTTCCATCAAATGGGTTATATGATCAGTCTTTACTAGACTCTTGACTAACATGTCATCAACATAGACTTCCATAGTCTTGCCAATAAGATCCTTAAAAATTTTATTTACCAACCTTTGATAGGTGGCTCCTGCATTCTTAAGACCAAATGCCATAACAAGATAACAATAAACATCAAAGTCAGTGATGAATGATACCTTTGGAATGTCATCCTTGTGCATCTTAATCTGATTGTATCCACTAAATCGTCCATGAAGCTCAGCATCTCATGCCCAACAGTGGCATCTATCAAAGTATCGATCCTTGGCAACGGAAAACAGTCCTTAGGGCATGCATCATTCGGATCAGTGAAGTCCATACACATCCTCCATTTTCCATTGGCCTTCTTCACCATTACAGGGTTTGCTAACCATTCAGGAAACTGTATCTCCTCAATGAAACCAGCCTCTAAGAGCTTCTCAACCTCCCGTTTTATAGCTTCTTATCTTTTCGGGGCAAAGTTTCTTTTCTTTTGCTTCACTGTCTTCCGATTTGGGTCCACATTCAACTTGTGAGTAATAAGTTCTGGATTTATGCCTGGCATATCAGCTGCTGACTATGCAAACACATCACTATTTTCTTGCAAAAATCTCACCAACTTCCCTCTAAGGGGCTCATCGAGTGTGGCTCCAATGAAAGTCATCCTCTCAGGATTCTCGAGGGCTAAAGGAATCGAAACCAAGTCTTCTGCTGGCTTTCCTCTTTTCTCATCATTCTCTCGGATATCCATATCTTCAATAGGAAGAACCTGCCCCCCAACTTCATCTGCCCTCAAAGAGGCTACATAACAGCTTCTAGCCATTTTTTGATCTCCTCTCTCTTCTCCAATCCCATTCCGGGTGGGAAACTTCATAACTGAATGATAGGAAGAAGGGACTGCCTTGAAGGCATGTATCCCTGTTCTCCCCATGATATCATTATAAGTTGAACTAGCCTTTACCACCATAAAGTCCAACATCTGCGTTGGTTGCCTTGGTTCCTGACCTATGGTGGTTGGCAACTTGATTATCCCTTCCACGGGGCACTCTACTCCCGCAAATCCATATATCGGCATGTCGATTGGGGTCAATTGGGAGTCGTTATATCCCATCCTTAAAAAGGCGTCATGGAGCAAGATATCCACTGAAGCACCATTATCCACAAGGACTCTCTTGACCGGGCTATTTCCTATTATCGGTGTTATGACCAGCGGGTCGTCATGAGGAAATTTTACACCCTCTAGGTCAGAATCATCAAAAGGCAATGTCACTTCTGTCCTGGCCCTCTTCGGGGCTTCTCCAACAATATGCATAACCTCTCTAGTATATGCTTTTCTAGAGTTCCTGGGTAATCCAGCAGCAGTTGGTCCTCCAAAGATTGTGTTTATCACAGGCCCTCGAGGTCGCGGTCCTCCAAAAATTGTATTTATAACCGGTCCTCTAGGCTGGAGATTCCGCCCCTGATCGTCTTGGTCCCTCCTACGATCTTCGAAGTTTTTCCTTCCATTATTACTCCTATCCCCTCCTTCTCCAGTGTATTTGTTCAATCTTCCTTTTCGAATGAGGAACTCAATTTCATCTTTCAGCTGAAAGTGATATGTCCTAAGTCCAATCATGTATGAGGATTTAGGAATAACTTTTATGTAATCTGTTTTAATTTCATTGATATTAATAAAAGACTTGTTTTGTTTTTATTGCGGGCTCTATCTATTTTAAGTGTTTAAATAAGATATACCATAGTTTAGAGTAAAACTTTTTATGGATTGTGATGAGATCATAATAATGAGACCTAAAAGATGATAACTCTCAACTTAAATAGTTCCTGGTCGTAGGATTACTAACTGGTAATTAATAATCCGCAAAGATCGGTACATACTATGCTTGCTTCATTATGAAGGATGTCTGTTCTCATAGACATTTGTGTGGTGACACTATAGCTAGTATGTATGTGCTTATTATAGAATAAGTTCACTGAAAATGACTCACATATCTGAACAACTGATGGAGTTCATTCACGTGTCAGCAGTTGTTCATATAGTGATAGTTGTACAAGTATCCTTAGACTTGAGGTCATCATAGTCATCTTGTGTACACTGGACTATGCTTTGGTTTACTTCTTAGTCTCCAGGGACAATTATAAGGGCTCTACTGGGTATAGGAATTTGTACACGAATATAGTGTATAATCAATAAAGGATCTACCCCTTCTAGTGAAGGAAGAGAATGTTCGATGCTGACCCACTTATGCTAGTTCAGGAATCTCTAGCCAGAGTGAATGAAATTAGAAAGGAGTTGCTAATTTACATTAAATAGAACTAAGCATAGTAAATGGGAAAGAAAGTGATTAAATAAGATAGGCTTGACACAAATTCCATGCCTTATATTTAATCGTGACATTGCAGGGTAGAAGGAATTAATTATACGGTAACTACTCACTGAATAGGTTCTTGGTATTCTAAGCAGTGAATTTGTATTATCCGGATAATCGCGATATGCTGAGAAGTATCCCTCATGATGTAGAATAAATATGATTAATTAATTAATCATATTTAATGAATTAGAGAATTTATATAAATAATGATAAAATAGTTTTATTATTATTTATTTCTACTACCGGCTTAATACTGAACCTACAGGGTCACACCATAAAAGAGAATGATTTAATGGTGGAAGAATTAATTAATAATGGTTGATAATTATTTATTTATGAAATAAATAAATAATTGGCAAATTTAATAATTGATTAAATGAGATTTAATTGATTATAAATTAATTAAGAAAAGTTCTTAATATTATTAATTAAGAATTTAATTTTTGGAAATTAAATCAAGAGAGAGAATTATTTCTAAAGTGTTTAGAAAAAGGATTAATAATTAAAAGGTGTTCTAATTATTAGTGAGAATAATAAAGGGTTAATAATAATAATATTTTATGGGAAAATTTTCAGCTGAAAATTTTGCCTATAAATATACTATTATAAACCCTATTTTTGCCTCAACCTAAAAATTTACAAAAACCCTAATTCTCTCCACCTCCTCCTCCTCCTCCTTCATTATATCGATTTCTTGGTGGATACCGGTGGAGTGTTTCACACTTGAGGAGCAGCTGCTAGGGATCTCCGCTCGTTGTTCTTGGATCGCTTTTAAAGGTTAGAAATCGATCCCATATGTTTTAATCACGATTTATATGCTTTTATTTGGATTTTATATGTGTAAAATTGTTTTACCATGCTTCCGTGATGATTAAAATCCTACATTAGCTGCCTACACTCATCGGTGTCATGACCAACATCTTTGTGAAATCTGCAAGCTTGGCAGGATCAGCCTTCAAGGGCTTAGGCCAACGAATATCTCGATCTTTCTCGATTTCCATCAAGATCTGGCTTCTAGGAGCATTCAGCTTAGCGTACTCGGTGAACTTTTGCCCAAGTCCTCCCTTCTTGGGGGTTGAATCAGGGTTTCCCTCAGTTCTAGGATACTTGTCCTTAGCAATATACTCCAGATCAGTTTTCCGCTTCTTGCCTCCAGTGGGCTCATTACTCACTACGGTCTTCCTCATGCTTTCTTCCACCTTGATGTACTTCCCTGCCCTATCTTGGAGCTGCAACATGCTTTGAGGGGGGCGTTTGGCCAAGGACATCTTGAAAAACTCATCCCTAGTTCCTTGTTGCAGTGCTATCATGGCTACTTTATCATCAAGGTCTGGGACTTTTAAAGCCTCCTGTGTGAAACGATTCAGGTAGTCTCTCAAGGATTCCTTTGTTCCCTGCACAAGGCTCATAAGAGATGCTGAACTTTTTTCATGCACTCTCCCGCTGATGAATTGCTTAATAAAAGCCTAACTTAATTCTCTGACCGACCCAATAGAGTTTGGGGGCAAACGACTATACCATCTTTGAGCCATACCCGACAGGGTTTGAGGAAAGGCCCGACACTAAATAGCATCATTCACGGGCTGCAACAGCAGTCCATTAGAGAATGTCCTAACATGATTAGCGGGATCTCCCGTGCCATCATAAGCTTTGATAGTTGGCATCTTGAACTTTCTTGAGATATGGGCATTCATTATTTCTTCAGTGAAGGGCGGGGTAGGATCTTCAGGATCTCCAAGGGGAAGAAGATTTCTTGGATCAGCCCTTAAGACAACAGCCCTTCTCTGTACTGGACCATCCAGGTCTATGATAGGAGGGGTATTTCTCCCCCGAGGAGGTACTGGGGGTCTGGTGGTCTGGTGCGCCTCCAAGTCGCGCCTCAGCCTTTGAATCTCGGCCTCGTGAGCCCTGATCCTTTCCTGCACTTCTTGGAGATTCGTCCCTTGGGTGCTTTGAGGACGTTGGATACCATCAGCCATCGGCTCTTTTCCAGCACGTCTCCTTCTTGGGGCTACTTCATCATCCGAAGATTCGGAGTCTCTCTTAGTGTAAGGACCAGATCCTCAGGGATAGGAGCCAAACCTCGTATGTATGGGGGCAATCGCCCTCGTGCTTCACTCCGTCCAGCATGTCCACTTCCTCCAACCTCTGGGTAAAGGGGCATCCCATAAGGGGGTTAGTAGTCACAGCAGTTGAATATTCGTACCCGATAGGTCGAGAATTCACAGGTGCCTGTAGTTGTTAAACTTGGGGATTCGTACCTTGAACAGTCGAGGGAATCGTCCCTTGTGGCTGAGGTTGAGTTGCTCCTATCTGGGCTTCTCCTTGGGTAACCGCATAAGTTGAATGAGGAGGTATCTGCACGGTTGACGAAATCACTTGGGTTGTCCCCGATGGTGTTCTTTCCTCAAGAGCTCTAATTGTTCTCCGTGTTCTCGCCATGATTGTTGTTGTTTCCCACAGACGGCGCCAAATGTTATGGATTAAAAACTAAGATATATAATTGTTGTATTTATTACTAAAGAACGTGAGTTTCGAGGCTCGGTTTGACTGCTCTTATGTTTCGTGACTCAATCTGCCTTAACAAGATGCCTACGTACCTTGCTGATTACCAAGGATCAAGTCAAAAAACGTAGTTCTGATCTGTGGGGTGAGGCCCCTTATATAGATGTTGGGAGTCCTTGAATTGGACTTGGTATAGGAGACTTGGTGGTCAAGTCTCTGAATTAGAATGGACTTTGGAGTCCTAGGAAGTAGGAAGCTGATTCCTTATCCCATGAGGTTCCTTGGAGGTCAATCTACAAGGATTTATACCCCCACTAGGACTTATCTTAATAGCTATTTTTCTCCCTTATTAATTAATTACGAAATTAATTAATAATCAGGGTTTTGGGCCTTCTTTGTTCCATCAGGCCTGATCTGGTCCATCAGGCCTGATCAACGTGTTAACCTTTTTTGTCTGAATATCATACATCTTCTTATTGGGCCTTGCAGCCCAAATCATGTGTAATTAATACAACATTAACTACATAATAATGATTTATTTATTTCCTATCAGTTGGGATCTTAAAAAATATTAATTTAGCATGGTGATTACTTAATCGATTAACTATAACTCTATAAAAGATATTTAAAAAAGACAATATTAATGATTGAACGATATAGTTTCATTGATAATTCTATGTGTATTTTTAAAAAAATAATATTTATATTTTAATTAAAATTTGATTTTTTAGTTCACATCAATATGATACAAATTATATTTAATCTGATATTAATTTGATTTATCTCGGATTAGTGGTTTGCATTATTTTATTTTAGTCAGATGCCCAATACATCGACCAAATCAAACTAATTATTTTTAGTTTAACTTTATATTTCTTAAATTTTGGATCAATAAGATAATTTTGTTTTAGACTGAATAATTAGTATATATGATTTTATTTTTGTTGGTCAAATTATATTTTTATTTTAATTTTGTGTTGGTCTAAATCGATTGTATAATGTATTTTTTTCCCAGGATAAATAAAATATATTATTTTGTTTATCCAAGTACATTAGTATAATTATTTTAGGAGGATTGATAGTATTATTATTTTATCTTAGCCTGATTCATATGATATATCAACTAAATCTTGATAATTATATTTAGTTTGTTTAAATTTAATTTAGCCGAAGTAACAAATTAGAATAATATAGAACTCGATTAGAATTAAAATATAAATTCGTAAAAGAAGTTGAATTTAATAAAATTTATAATGATATAGAGTAGAATTGAAATTGGTAAAATAATAGAGGAAGTTGACTTTAATATCAATTAAATTTAGAATTGATCGACCCAATAATTAGAATTAGAATAATTAAGTAAGGATAATTAAATAATTTTAGCAAGTACCGACCGACTACCAAACTTTTAATATTTCGTCTATTATAATATAGTATAGATGCGATGGCCGAGCAGAAAACCGATTTCAAATCAAAATCGAACCGAAATTAATAAAAATTAATGAAAATTAAGCAGGTTAAAATTGATCCAAATTTGAAATCGAAAAAATAAAAACTGAACCATTTTAAATAATTGGATTCCGATTATATGTTACAACTGAATCGAATAGATACGAATCGAACCTTTGTTAAAATAAATAATAAATAAATATTTAAATAACCAATATATATTCCTAAAGTTAATAAATTCTTGCACTTATTTTTTACTTGATTTCTATCATGTTTATGCGTACTACGTGGATTAGAGATAATTCCTCTAGGTTAGTGAGACCAATTGAGCGTACTTCCTCATCGGAATCCGAACCCGTAGAAATTCTTGAACCCGTAGTAAACATGACAGTTTCTCTTAAGGATCGTTGTTACCCCGCCTATTCGGCTCAACCTTCTTGTATTACTCTTCCACCGGTTGATGGTAATAATTTTGAAATTAAAGGTGAAGGTGAGGATCCGTATCTTTTTATTCATGAATTCGAGGAGGTTTGTGCCTTACAAAAACTCCAGCAATTGACCGTGGATTCCATTAGACTTAGACTAATCAATTTCACTCTTAAAGAAAATGCTAAACAATGGTTATATAGCCTACCGGTTAATTCTATTTCAACTTGGGAGGGATTCATAGTCATTTTTCTAAAAAAATATTTTCCAAACCATAAGACTACGAGACTTACAAATGAGATTAATCAATTTCATCAAAAGGAAAATGAGTCTTTTTGGAAATATTTTGATAGATTTAAAAATCTTTTATCCCAATGTCCCCACCACGGAATAGAAAAGTGGAGACTTTGTAAGATTGTTTATTAGGCCTTAGATAGTTCTACAACCGCGTTGTTAGAGTCTATGTGTCAAGGCAAATTCATGGAAAAAACGAGGATCAGGGTTGGGAGTTTTTCGAGGAATTAGCGGAGAAAACGATGTTGTGGGAGTCTACTAGGGAGCCGAATAGGGAGCCCAGTAAGCACAATGAAACACTCGGTTCATTAGCTAACAAAGGCTTACATTTAGTTGGTAATTCTATAGCAACCGAAGTGAAGTTAGCTACTCTTACTAGAAGATTAGAAGCTTTAGAAACCACTAATGCTAATTCCCAAGAGTCTATGTGTGCGAACTATAACTCTCATAGTCATGAACCTCAAAACTTTCAAGAGTTTGAGCAAGTGAATGCTATGTTTCAACCTAGACCTAGGAATGACCCTTTTACACCCACATACAATCTCGGGTGGAAGAACCACCCGAATTTCTCATGGACCCAAGGCCAAAACTACCAACCTCCTCAACCCACTTTTCAAAAGCCTAATCCAAACTCTTACCCCACCTCTAGTCAAAATCCTTATCCAAACCCAATTGAAGCACCCTTGAATCCTCTCGGGTTTAATGATTCGGATAAGAGACTTAATTCCTTAGAAAAGAGTATCGAGGCTTTGCTAAAATCTCAAACTAATTTGACTCAATCTCAACAAGCATTCATGCAAACCATGACCCAAGATAGGCAATTATTGAATTCCAATTCCAAAGCCATATCTAAGTTAGAGGTTCAAATCAGTCAATTAGCTAACACGATATGTGAGCGCGAGAAGAACAAGTTTCCAAGTCAACCCGAGGTGAATCCTAAATTTCCGTTTAATCAAAGACTTCGTGATATGAACGCCGTCATCTCTCTACGCTCGGGAAATCAAGTGAGAAGTCGAGTTGGTGTTGATGCTAACGAAGAAGAGAATTCTAGTTCAGAACCTAATCCTTCACCTTTGAGTTCGAGTCTAGATCACTCGAAGCAACCCGAGAATTTCGAGTCTAGCGAAACACCTCATTCGATTGCACCACCTTCGAAACCTAGCCCCGATTTGTCTAACAAAAGAGTCTTTACGCCGAAAGCTCCGTATCCTCAACGACTTATTTCGAACAAACAATTGGTTCAAGTAGACAAGATCTTAGAAGTTTTCAAGCAAGTTAAGGTCAATATTCCTCTTTTAGATGCCATTCAACAAATTTATTCGTATGCTAAGTTTCTAAAAGAGTTGTGTACTCATAAACGAACCAGTCATGTTCCTAAGAAAGCCTTTTTGACATCTCAAGTTAGTTCGATTCTCTCGAATGAAATTCCCGTGATATATAAGGACCCCGGTTGTCCTACTATTTCTTGTGTCATAGGCAACACTTTTGTTGACAAAGCTTTACTTGACTTAGGTGCTAGTGTGGATCTTCTTCCGTATTCTGTCTACCAAGAATTAGGTCTAGGTGAACTTTAAAAGACCAATGTCACACTTCAATTAGCTGATCGTTCTATCAAAATTCCTAAGGGAATAATTGAAGACGTGTTGATTAAGGTTGATGATTTTGTTTTTCCCATTGATTTTGTGGTGTTAGAAACTGAACCGGTCAAAAATCCTAAAAATCAAATTGCGATCATTCTAGGAAGACCTTTTCTAGCCACATCCAATGCCTTGATTAATTGTAGGATTGGTTTATGAAACTAACATTTGGAAATATGACCATTGATCTCAATATTTTTCATGTCGGAAACCAACCCAATGACTATTTTGACCAACACATGGAAATTAATTTAATTGATAAAATGCTTGATCATGAAACCATGAGTGTCGATGATGCTCTTGACTTTTGCTTAAATCATTTTGCTCAAAATTGGGTTGATTCTGATTACACTAATAAGGTCAATGAGATGTTAGAGTCCACCATTCCTACAACTAACCAAGAGCTTGAACCACTCCCTTTGTCCCTTTATCAAGCTAGTAAACCAGTTTAGCCAAGTCCACCAGAATTATAACTCAAACATCTTCCTAACACTCTTAAGTACAAGTTTCTTGGTCCTAATAAATCTTTTCCCATCATAATTGCTTCTAATTTGACCCCATCTCAAGAAGATGAACTTTTAAGTGTGCTTAAAGAGAATAAGGAAGCCATATGTTGGAGTATTTCTGATATTAAAGGAATTAGTCTGGCAATTGTCCAACATAGGATTCACTTGGTTGATGATGCTAAACCAGTTAGGGAGCCACAAAAGAGGTTGAACCCAACTTTGATGGAAGTTGTTAGGAAGGAAATTCTTAAGTGCCTAGATAATGGGGTCATCTTTCCCATTTCTAATAGCTCGTGGGTGAGTCCGATTCAAGTAGTACCTAAGAAATCGGGTATTACTGTAGTGACCAACGAGAATGACGAGCAAGTTCCTACTCGTGTTCAATCTGGTTGGAGAGTGTGTATAGATTATAGGAAACTCAATTCTGCCACTATAAAAGATCACTTTCCTTTACCATTCATCGATCAAATGTTAGAAAGGTTAGCGAGTCATTCCTATTATTGTTTCCTAGATGGTTTTTCCGGCTATTTTCAAATCCCCTTTGCTCCCGAAGATCAAGAAAAGACCACGTTCACATGTCCTTTCGGAACGTTCGCTTATTGTCGTCTAGCTTTTGGTTTGACCACGACCCCTGCTACATTTCAACGATGCATGATGAGCATTTTTTCCAATATGGTAGGTGATTTCCTAGAAATTTTCATAGATAACTTTTCCATCTTTGGTTCTTCTTTTCAATAGTGTCTAAACCACCTTGACATAGTTTTGAAAAGGTGTAAAAAAATGAACCTCGTTCTTAATTGGGAAAAATGTCATTTCATGGTTAAAGAAGGAATCGTCCTTGGTCATAAAATCTCGGAAAAGGGAATTTATGTTGATAAAGCTAAAATTGATCTCATTGCTAGTCTCCCTCCACCAAAATCGGTCAAAGCAATTCGCTCATTTTTAGGACATGCTGGTTTTTATAGGCGTTTCATTAAGGATTTTAGTAAAAAGGCAAGGCCCTTGACCAATCTTCTTTCTAAAGATGTCAAATTCGAGTTCAATAGTGATTTTTTACAATATTTTGAACACCTTAAGAAAAAATTGACTTCATCCCCGATAATTAAATCTCCCGATTTTAATGAGCCTTTTGAGTTGATGTGTGATGCCTCCGACTATGCAGTTGGGGCAGTTTTAGGGCAACTAATCAATAAGATACCTCATGTCATATACTACGCTAGCAAGACCTTAAATGATGCCTAACTTAATTTACTCAACCACCGAAAAAGAGCTTCTAGCTATAGTATTTTCCCTCGAAAAGGTTAGGTCTTATCTTATTGGTTCGAAAATCATTGTTTACACCGATCATGCCGCCCTTCGATATCTTTTCTCGAAAAAGGACTCAAAAGCTCGTTTGATCAGGTGGATCTTGTTGCTCTAAGAATTTGACCTAGAATTTAGGGATAAGAAGGGGTCTGAAAATGTTGTTGCCGGTCATCTCTCTCGATTGGTAGTAGAGTCAACCATTGACTTGCCTTTGAATGAATCTTTTCCGGATGAACACCTTCTTTCTATCTCTACCCTCCCTTGGTTTGTCGATATTGTTAATTACCTTGTCACCGGCAACATTCCGACTCATTGGTCCAAGCAAGATAAATCCAAATTATTTTCACAAGTCAAATACTTCTTTTGGGATGACCCTTATCTCTTCAAGTATTGTCCGGATCAAATCATTAGAAGGTGTGTCCCAAATCACGAGTTTTGAAGTGTCCTTTCCTTTTGTCATGATCAAGCTTGTGGAGGTCATTTTAGTGCCAAAAAGACGGCGACTAAGATACTCCAAAGTGGATTCTATTGGCCTAGTTTGTTTAAGGATTCCGTGGAATTCTGTGCCACTTGTAGTAGGTGTCAACATTTAGGAATGATCACAAGATGTAATATAATGCCAATGAATCTGATCCTAATTATCGAAATTTTCGATGTTTGGGGGATAGATTTTATGTGTCCATTTCCTTGCTCATTTGGCAACCTCTACATTCTCTTAGCGGTCGATTATGTGTCTAAGTGGGTCGAAGTCATTCCAACTAAGTCTAATGACAATAAGGTCATTCTTAAATTCTTAAAAGATAATATATTTTCTCGATTTGGTATGCCTAGAGCTATCATTAGTGATCAAGGAAAATATTTCAAGAATCATCTGTTAGGTCACACACACACACTGTAGAGGGGTGAATACAATGTATAGTACACTCAAATCGAACTTAAAGAACTTGAGTAACAGAATGCAAACTTTATTGAAACAATAAACTCTGTTATAATATGGAACTGTTACCTCTCAGTGATGAACAAATATCACGAGAGCTGCTAGGGTTATATAGAATAATAACTTCGATAATGATAACACTTATAGTGTAAACCCTATGCCTGTGTTTATATACTACACAGTTACAAGATAATCGCTAATTGATATGGAATATAATTCTGCTTCCTAAAATATATCAATCAGATATCTTCTATTCCAAGTATTCCATTCTTCACGGAATTCCTTCTTCATGCATATCTCTTCTTATGTTTTATCTCTATCTTCTTTCCTTTAATCAGCTACTGTCCTTATCTGATTGTCCTTCAGCACTTAAGTTCTGATATCTATCTTCTGATGATTATCTCCTGATAATATAAGTACTGATATCCTTAAGTCCTGACTTCCAGTATAAGTACTGATCAACAGTTAAGTACTGATCTATCCTGTTCACACAAGATCTGAAAGCTAAACATAAAACATATTAGCCATGACATTATCAAATATATCTAGCAATCTCCCCCAACTTGTAAATTAACAAAATATACAAGTTAAACAGATATTTGATGATGTCAAAAACATTAAGTACAAATGCATGAGAAATAGACTAGATAACTACAACTTACAGTCCTTAAAGTTTTACCACTTTCAACTTCTGATAACAACTTCAATCTGTATAAATATCAGAATTTAAGCAGTTGTAGATCTTCGACTTGGCTTCATTAACTTCTGATCTCTCTGATGTCAGGAGTTGTTCTGAGATAGTTCTTCAACAAACATTTCTCAGCATATCTTAGTTCATCAATCATTCTCCTTTTAACACCTTTAAGCTCTGCAGTATCTTCACCAGTTTGAAAGATTGCAGCTCTGAGATCATTAATCTTTGCTTTCTTTAACTCCTGGTCTAGTCTTATGACATAAGCTTTGTCAGATTCAAGATTGAATTCAAGTCCCTTAATACCAAGATACGTTCTGATCTGTGCAGTATTAGGCTTCATATCAACAATATCCCCATTGTGATCTCTGTACTTTGGAACATATCTGCTGTCAGACTTAACAGAATAAAGCCTTTTCTGTCTCTGAATCTGTTCTTTTAAGTAGTTTGCAGCAGTCTCTGTTATTCTGTCATCCACTTGAAGTTAGAAAAGTACATGCTCCAATTCTTCAAAATACTTCAAAGGATTGGCATTTTTTCTTATATGATAAACCCTACCATCTGTCATGAAATACAACATGATGTATTCTTTCAAGTAGGTATGGTAAACCATCTGTACAGATTCTAGTTAATTCAATTTCTCAGGAGTTGCTCCAATACCTGGTTCACTCAAGGAAGTTGGATCATCGGTAGTGTTGTGTACTCTTCTTTCATCAGCACTTCCCAATCCAGTTTTATCTTTAGCTTCCTTTCCAGTAACTACTCTTGCTTCAAAACCACTTGGAGTAGTCTTCAAAGATTGAGGCTGTTTTGCTTTAGTGAATCCTGGTAGGAGTGTTTTAGATCTATTTTCTGATATCAAGTTAACTTGAGCACTGTCAGAGGTTACTTGCTTCTTCTGAATATCAGAACTTACAATTTCTTGACTCTGAACAACTTGAGCCATGTCAGAGGTTGTTTTAAGAACTTTTCTTGAAGTCAGAGCAAGATCATCTTTTCCATCAGTAATTTCTTCTTCCTCAGGAGGTACATAAGGCTTGATAGGTTCACCAACCTTTTCTTTACCCTTGGATCTTGGATCTATCTGTGGTTGTGATCTAGCCAAAGTTTCTTCAGTATGTATCCTTTCTTTGATCATAATGCCTTTAGGTTTTGGAAGTAACTTTTTACCAGAAGCTTCAGATTTAGATGTGACTTTCTCTGATTTAAGTCTGGCTTCTTCTTCCTTTAAACTTTCCAAGTCCATCCCTGGATTTTCTTGAAGAAATAACTGTCTTGACATTTCCTCATCAAGATCTAGAAGTTCATCAGAACTTATCCTTTTACCAGCAGCAGAACTTATTCTTTTCCCAGTATCAGAACTTGTTCTGTGACGAGCTTGTCTTGATGTAAACCTTCTACCTTGACTATGACCACTACCCATTCCAGAGTTTCCTTGGTCATCTTTTCCATCATCCTTTCCTTGCAGTGTCTTGTTGGTTTTGCATTTGGACTTAATTACCTTCTCCCCCTTTTTGGCATCAGCAGGTAATAAAAGAGAGATAAGTAATTCCACTGAGGTCTGGATTTCAATAAGTTGCGATTGCTGAGAAGCTTAATTTGTCAGATTTTGATCAATCTGAGCTTGTTGCTTCTCTTGAGTTTTCTCAATATAAGCAACCCTGTCAATGGTAGGTTGGAAGAACTTTTTCTTATCAATTTTCCAAACTTGTTCCTGTTTGATAAAGTTCTCTTGAATCTTGTGTAGCTCTGCATGAGTGTTGGAATGAAGACCTTGTAGATGTTTAGTACTCAATGCAGTGACTCTAAGCTGGGTTTTAAAATCATCAGAATGTAACATTTCATCAGCTTTAGTCAAGTGCTCAGCAAGATGTAAAGCATTTGGAACACATGAAACTGAGTTCCATTCCTTAGTCCACTCCTGACCTGCAGGAGTTTCACTCCAAGGTACTGGTGCATCCCTGATAACAAACTCCTTTACCAGTTCAGACTTAGGAAGAGTCAGTGGAGGAGTATGTCCTGAAGGACCTGCTTCATCAGCATGTACAGTTGTAGCAGCCTCACCAGTATCTCCAACATTTGCAGCATCAGAACTTAGAGAATCAGTATCTTCTGATAAGACAACAGTGTGAGTAGCAATGGAGGCTTCAGCATCCTCTAATTGCTGATCTGATACTAAGTTCTGATCAACAGCCATATCCTGATGCTCACCTAAAATCTGATCATCAGCATCTTGATGCAGAGAAGGTGTTAGTGATAACTCAGGAGTTTGAACAGCATCAGGAACAGGTGTTGTGGAAGGATTATTTGTTGTTGGAGCTTCTAAGTAAAGTATTTTAGGCACAACCAGGTTCTGAATATCAATTTCAGCACTTGTGCCTGGATCAACAAGAGACACAGAAGGTGAATTAGCCTTGTCAGATACAGGTTCCTGAGATGGAGTTGATGGAGAAGAAGTGACTGGAGCAAATTCCTTGTCTTGTGAGATCAGAGATTCCTGATCCCCTTCCTTAGCTGCTTCCTCCTCATCATCTGAAACTGGCCTTTGTGCCCTCTGTTTCTTGTACTTCCATGTTGATTTGGATTCCTTGGGAGTTTCAGGAACCGTCATACGTCTAAGCCTCTTGAGAAGCCTAGAACCCCCAATTGCAAAATCCTTCTGAGAAGTTGCCTTCTCAGCTTCATTTACCACAGGTTCTGAAGAGGGAATCTGATCCTCAGAATCTGATTCATCTCTCAAAGTAATGCTCCTCCTCTTTTGAGGTGTTTGAGGAATAGTATTTGTTCTCTTTGGCTTAGAGGATGTAGGTTTCACAGTAGGTGCTGAAGAAGAAGGTTGAGCAGTCTGTGAAGTGGAGAGATAGGATTTGAGATAAGTTCTGAGGGTAGGTTGAGTAGAATGAGAGGTAGGTACTGAGGTTGATGGATTTTGGTTATGGTGAGTTGGTTGAACATTTGAGTAAACAGATTTGTAAGTACCAGGATCAGCATTTACCAGAATCTGTTTCACAGACTGAGGAATCTGTAATTGTCTCACCATTGATTTCTTTGTGTCAGCATTTATCAGGTCGTTAAAGTACCTTTTTGCAACCTTAAAAGATGGGGTTTGAGTGCTGACTAACTGGGGTTCAGCAGTACAATATGTATAAATAAGTTGACAGAATCTAGCAAAATAAACAACATCTCGATCCTCTGTCATCCTATCCCCAATAAAACCAATTATACCAGTTGCAAAATCAAAATGAGTTTGATGGATAATAGCATACCCGATGTGCTGACTCAGAATTGGGATGGCATCAAAATTTGAACACTTGTTGCCAAAAGTCTTGGTGATGCAATCGAAGAAGAAACTCCATTCTCTTCTGATATTAGCCCGTTTCAAATGTCCAAGTTTCCTCAGACTCTTTTCATATCCCAAATCAGTCATTAACCCCCGAAGTTCTGATTCCTCTGGTATAGAGAAGGTACAATCTTCTGGAAGATGTAATGCTCTTCGTACTGTACCAGGAGTGACTACATAGGATGAATCACCCACTTGGAAGATAATACTGGGAGTTCCTCATTTACCACCATCATCAAAAACTCCAGTCCTCCAGAACCGCAGAACTTGTTGACTTGAAAATAATTCAGGCTGAGTTAAGGCGTACCCAACCTCACTATGTGCAAGAAGATCTTGCACAAAGTGCAATTCAGATGGAGCTTCAGCATGATCAAGAATTGCAGCATAGTTGTTTGGAACAAACTTTGCTCCATCAATGATTAAGTCCTTTGGTGCCATGTGAAAAAATATTGAAATTCAAGTATGCCTGTTAGGTGTTTGAGATAATGTCTGTATGAAAAACCAACGTGAGAAAGAATGAGAAAGAGAGTAAAAGTAAGAAGAGAGATAAAGTATAAAGAAAATAAAAGATTAAAGAAATCTTCTCTCTGTTGTTCTTATACTCTGAAAAAAAAAATGTTACCGTTGGACACCTGTCAGACATGCAGTAATAACGGATAGTTATTGGGCTCGAGAAAACAGGAATGATTATTTACCCAGTTGCCTTGTTTCAAGGAAAAACCGTTCCATTTATCAAGAGACACAGTTTTAATTCAAAATTTAAACCGTTAGCACTGATTGAATTATTTTTCACTGCAACATTAATATTCTGAAAATGAATCATGTTAAAAATGACCGAGATAATTTCGATGAATAAGTGCTGACAGAGAATCAGAACTTAAATAAAGACAAAATTTAAACGGTCATCAGAATATCAAGCAGGATTTAACAACACAAGATAAAATAACTCAGAGACAAAATCTTGAAGTAAAAACAGTTTTCATTAATATATCAAGTCAATACATATATGAAATAGAAATTACATCAATACAAGATTTTCCCTAAGCGTCTAATCCTAACGTCAACAGCTTTAATCCTAGCTAAGAAGCCTGACAAAGCTGGGGATGAAGAAGAACAGGAAGAAGACGAGATTAAGTCATCTTCCTCTTCCTATCTTCGACGAACAAGATGGTGAGTCGTATGATTCGCTCTTGCTGACGGATAGCTTCCCGCCTTTCCTCCTCCAATCGCTCCAGATGGCGATGGTAGTCCATATAGAAGAATAGGAGGTGAGTTAGCACCTCCTGTGGGGCAGAATCCCAGATCTCCTCAGGAATGGCTGTTACATGCCACTCCTGCTGCCAGTCGGCACAACTGAGCTCCATTGTGAAGGTTTGTGTGTTCAAAAACATGTTGTATCGAACCATTGTGTTTTTGACAGAAGAAGGAGGATAAGTGTGTGAGAAGAATGTGATGGAGAAAGACTGATGTGAAGTGGTTGTTTATATAGGCAAAAGAATGCCAAGAGACGCAAAGATATTTAATACTGACAGGTAGAATTAATTCTACCTCGTCTCCCTAGACTTTGAAAAAGAATAACAGTCATTGGAAAGAGGAATCATGGTCTAGACCGCACAAGACACAAGAAACAGTGGACTGTTCAAGTACAAAACCATTAATCCTAATCATAGTGACTATTAATCTTCCACTTCAACATATGCGAGTACAAACTGAGACTGTTATCAAATTTCATTCAAAGATAAGCCAAGTAAAGGATTAGACTGAGAAATCAGAACTTAGACCTATACCAGAACTTAACAGTCATCAGAACATAATTTCTTAACTCGAAAAAGGAATGCTCATCTTAGTAAATCCTCATACAAGTTCTTAGTTATGAATGTCAGAACTTAATCATCAGAACGTGTAACTAGAACTTGTCCTCAGAATTTGTGCAAAAATGACACAATGACTGTTTATCTAAAATAACATAGACCACCACAGAAATTTTCATCATTCAGATGGAGTGATTAGTGTGTGCATTAAGCTAAAAACAGACAAAGAGTAAAGTCTGATTCACTTCAGTACATCTTAGAAATAAGGCATAACTAAAATTTTGCTAAAGATCTGTCATGGTCCTGAAACCTACTGAAGAATGAGTTTATGCTTGAGTCCACCTCAACTGTTTTGTGCTAATTTTATGCATCTTTTGAAATTCTATTTTACAGTGGCTTCTCAGTGTAAGTGAGTCACGACTGTTTATCAGAATTTATGCTATTATCAGAGTATTTCTCCAGTAATCATAGAGTGTGAAAAGTCACCAAGAAAATATTTTGCTTTTCTAATGCATATTTACTTAATACCAGCAATGCACTTGGGTCGTCCCTTCCACAATTTTACTCTAGATCTCAAAGGAGTACCTGATTTTAATCTTTGATCTTTTTGCTTTTTCTTTTGATAAGAGAGGTCTATCAGCACTTAGTACATTCAGCAGTTTTACTAGTATCAGAACTTAACAGATGAGTAGCATTATTCTAATTTGTGACTTAGTAATAAGATATACAAAGTAAACTTAACTAAGCTCAGTTATCAGAATTTGCTAGTGTCATAAGATTGCCACTGAAATAATTATTTCTTCCGTGGAATCATTTGTTTATTGAAGATTACTAGGTCAGTATCTAGCACAGTTATCCTCATAGGATTGAATAGGTACTAGAACAAACATATCACTTATCAGAGTTTAGAAACATATATCAGACAACAGTCAGTACTTAAAGACATTTATCAATTAAGCACAGAATACACAATGAGATAAATTCTGTAAATACTGAGCATAAAGTCTGATAACACAGAACAACTCTAAGCAGATTTAGAGAAAGAACCTGAAACCATTCCAAGTTCATTTACCAATCTTGTAAAAGTAGCTTCACATAATGGTTTTGTGAAGATATCTGCCAACTGTTGATCTGTGGGAACAAAATGCAATTCCACTGTACCTTCATCCACATGTTCCCTCATGAAGTGGTACCTGATGCTGATGTGCTTTGTCATTGAGTGTTGAACTGGATTATCTATCATAGCATTAGCACTTTAATTATCACAGTAAATAGGGATTTTGAAATATGTTAACCCATAATCCAGTAACTGATTCTTCATCCAAAGAATATGTGCACAACAGCTTCCTGCAGCAATATACTCTGCTTCTGCAGTTGATGTGGAAATTGACTTTTGTTTCTTGCTGTACCAAGAAACCAATCTGCCTCCAAGAAATTGGCAGCTTCCACTTGTGTTTTTCCTGTCAATTTTGCAACCTGCAAAATCTGCATCTGAGTAACCTATTAGTTTAAAATCTGATTCTCTAGGATACCATAATCCCAGAGCAGCTGTTCCTTTAAGATACTTAAAGATTCTTTTTACAGCTGTTAAGTGAGGTTCTCTTGGATCTGCTTGAAATCTTGCACAAAGACAGGTAGCATACATGATATCAGGTCTACTAGCAGTTAGATAGAGTAGAGAGCCAATCATACCTCTGTAGTCAGTAATATCTACTGATTTACCGGTATCCATATCCAGTTTTGTTGCAGTGGCCATTGGAGTGGATGCACTTGAACAATCTTGCATTCCAAATTTCTTTAGCAAGTTTCTGGTGTACTTGGTTTGACAAATAAAAGTGCCTTCCTCATTCTGCTTGACTTGAAGGCCCAGAAAATAGCTAAGTTCCCCCATCATACTCATCTGATATCTTGACTGCATTAGTTTGGCAAACTTCTTGCAAAGTTTGTAATTTGTAGATCCAAAAATGATATCATCAACATAAATCTGGACCAGAAGTAAGTCCTTTCCATGGTTGAGGTAGAACAGTGTTTTGTCTATTGTCCCTCTGTTGAATCCACTTTCCAGAAGAAACTGAGCTAAAGTCTCATACCATGCTCTAGGAGCTTGCTTAAGTCCATAAAGTGCTTTATCAAGCCTGTAGACATAATCTGAATGTTTGGTATCTACAAAACCTGGAGGTTGTTCAACATATACCTCTTCCTCCAATTCTCCATTGAGAAAAGCACTTTTCACATCCATTTGAAAGACAGTAAACTTTTTGTGAGCAGCATAAGCCAAAAATATCCTTATGGCTTCTAACCTAGCAACTGGTGCAAATGTTTCATCATAATCAATTCCCTCCTGTTGAGAATATCCTTTTGCAACCAGCCTTGCCTTATTCCTTGTAATTATGCCATCACTGTCAGTTTTGTTTCTGAATACCCACTTTGTACCAACAACAGATCTATTCTTTGGTCTTGGCACTAGGGTCCAGACTTTGTTTCTTTCAAATTCATTCAACTCTTCCTGCATTGCTTGCACCCAATCAGCCTCTTGAAGAGCTTCTTCTACTTTCTTTGGCTCAGTCTGAGAGAGAAAATAATTGTATAGACACTCATTTGAAGTACCTGTTCTAGTTCTGACACCTGCATCAGGATTTCCAATTATCAAATCAGGTGTATGTGATTTTGTCCACTTCCTTGCAGATGGAAGGTTTTCTCTAGAACTGGATGCTCCCCCATGATCCATGCTATCTTCATTTTTATTTTCTGATGCTCCCCCTGAAACTATGCTCTCTGAGTTGGATTCTTCAGTATTTAGATTTTCAGCACTATCAGAACTTGGCTTATCAGAACTTGACGAATCAGAACTTGAAGAGCCAGATGCATGTTCTGATGTTTCTTGAGATGTGGTAGGATCTTGAGTATGCTCCCCCTGCATAGGTGCATCTTCCTTTAACGTAGTCACCACAGTTTCAATAACATCAGAGTTTAATCCGTCAGAGTTTGTAGTATCAGGACTTAGACTGTCAGGTTTTTCAGTATCAGAATATGAGTCTTCATTTTCAAATCTCAGCTGATCATGGTCAACGAAATCTTTAAGACCAGTGATCTTCTTGTCATCAAAAGAGACATTGATAGATTCCATGACCACTTTTGTTCTCAAATTATAGACTCTGAAGGCTTTTGTGGAAAGTGGATATCCAACAAAGATTCCTTCATCAGCTTTTAGATCAAACTTTGATAGCTGTTCAGGATGAGTCTTGAGAACAAAACACTTGCATCCAAATACATGAAAATATTTCAGATTTGGCTTCTTTTTCTTCACCATCTCATATGGTATTTTTCCATGCTTGTTAATGAGTGTTGCATTTTGAGTAAAACAAGCAGTCTGCACAGCTTCAGCCCAGAAATAGGTTGGAAGCTTTGCTTCTTCAAGCATTGTACGTGCAGCTTCAATGAGAGTTCTATTCTTCCTTTCAACAACTCCATTTTGCTGTGGAGTTCCAGGAGCAGAAAATTCCTGCTTTATTCCATGGCTTTTGCAGAACTCTTCCATTATCAAATTCTTGAACTCAGTACCATTATCACTCCTTAAAATTTTCACAGAATTTTTGACCATTTTATCCAGCTGTTTGACATGATCAATCAAGATAGATGCAGTTTCACTTTTTGTGTGCAAGAAATACACCCATGTGTATCTGGTGAACTCATCCATTATGACCAACGCATACTTCTTCTTTGCAATAGACATGGCATTTACTGGACCAAATAGATCAACATGTATAAGATGATAAGGCTCAAGAATTGATGATTCAGTCTTGCTCTTGAATGAAGATTTTCTTTGTTTGGCTTTCTGACATGAATCACAAAGACCATCAGGAGCAAATACTGTGTTTGGAAATCCTCTCACAAGATCTTTCTTGACCAGTTCATTTATATTGTTGAAATTTAAATGAGAGAGTTTCTTATGCCAATTCCAGCTTTCTTCAATTGATGCTCTACTTAACAGACAGATTGCAGAGCCATCAGTACTTGTTGAAAGCTTAGCTTCATAAATGTTACCACGTCTATATCCTTTCAGAACAACTTTGCCTTTAGATTTACTCACAATTTCACAGTGTTCTTCAAAGAAATCAACATGATAACCTCTGTCACAGATTTGACTTATACTCAGAAGGTTGTGTTTAAGTCCTGAGACCAGAGCTACTTCTTTAATGATGACATTCCCAAGATTGATATTGCGATATCCCAATGTTTTTCCAATGTTGCCATCTCCATAAGAAACACTTGGGCCAGATTTCTCCACAAAGTCTGATAGCAGGGCCTTATTTCCAGTCATATGACCTGAACATCCACTGTCCAGAACTAGAATATTTTTCCTGTTGCCCTGCAATCATAAAGACCACTAATTATTAGTTTTAAGGACCCAGACTTGCTTGGATCCTTTGGTCTTATTAAGTTTGTTAACATTTGCAGCGGATTTAGCATCAGAGTTTATGTTAACATTTTTCTTATCAGAATTTACATTATCAGACTTTGAATCAGAATTTATACTAGAAGGAACAATGGAAACTTTCTTCGAAGAAGGTTTTATTTGATAATAATCATAGTACAGACTATGATATTCCTTACAAGTATAAATGGAATGCCATAAACTACCACAATGAAAACAAGGATTTTGTGGTTTGTATCTAACTGACTGACTCTTAACTCCTGATTTCGAAGGTAAGGAGTTAATATTCTTATTTTTCCTGCAAAAAGAAGCCAGATGGTTAGAACTTCCACAGTTATGACATGTTTTCCTAGGTTTATAATCATTGCTTTTATTCACACCTTCCTTTCCATTCCTATTTTTCCTAGGTGATTTTACCTTGTTTGCATTCTTGACATCTTTCAGCTTATGCTTAAGCTGCTTCTTTGTCATTAAGCCTATGTTTACTTCAGCTGTCTTTTCCTGTTTTAGTTTGTCAGAAGTTAATTCCTCTTTAACTTCTGATTTCTCATTATCAGACTTTACAGTTACAAACTTAACAGGTTTTAACTTTGGCTTTTGCTTAACAACAGGCTTAATTTCTTCAGTTCCTTTATCATTCTTATTTTCTCCATAACCTAAGCCCTCTTTCCAATTTTCACTACTTAGCAAATTTTGAGTTGTTCTGCCAGAGTTAGTCCAAGTCCTGATTATCTCTCTTTCCTTTTCTAACTCAGTTTTTAGAGATTCATTCATTTTTAGCACTTCATCCCTAACATAAAAAGTATCATCTCTATCCTTCTGAGTTTGATGGAATATGACTAACTCTTTTTCTAAGAAATCATTTCTTTTCTTATATGCAAGATTTTCAGAAGTTAATCTTTCACATGTTAAAGTTTGATCTCTATAGCTAACAAACATGGTTTTAAGATATCTTCTCAACTCATTAATATCATCAGTATGAAAAGCATAAGTAGTCTGAGGTACCTTTATTTTAGCAGCTTCAGAACTGCTCTCAGCACTTTCTTTATCAACATTTGCCATTAATGCATAGTTCTCCTCACTTTCAGAGTCTGAGGTGTCTGTCCAGCTTTTCTGCTTTATGACAAGAGCCTTGCCTTTGTCACCCTTTACCTTCTTGCAGTCAGGAGATATGTGGCCTTTCTCACCACAGTTATAGCATTTAACATTGGTGTAATCTTCTCTGTCAGACTTTCCTCCTCTTCCTTCAGATCTTCTGAAATTCTTCTTATCAGAACTTATGCTTTTCCTGGGAAACTTCTTTCCCTTCCTGAACTTCCTGTATGCAATCTTTGTGATTCCTTTCACCATAAGAGCACACAGTTTCATCATCTCCTCATGAGCATCAGTCTCAGGCAAGCTTTCAGAATCTGAGTCGTCATCACTCTCAGAACTTGATGACTCAGTATCAGACTTTATGAAAAGAGCTTTACCCTTGTCTTTCTTTGAGGAAGCTGCTTTGGGAAATTCTTCTTCAGCCTTAAGAGCAACTGTCCTTGACTTTCCTCCTTTCCTCTTGCTTCTTTGTTCCATCTCCAGCTCGTGTGTCTTGAGCATTCCATAGATTTCGTCAAGAGTTGTTTCATCAAGATTGTAGTTGTCTCTTATTGTCGTTGCCTTCAAATCCCAGCATTCAGGAAGAGCTAACAGGAACTTAAGGTTTGAATCTTCAAGATCATACTCTTTATCAACCAATGACAAATCATTCAAAAGTTTGACAAATCTATCATATAAATCATTCAATGACTCATTAGTCTTTGAGTCAAAGTGTTCATACTCTTGAGTGAGTATTGTCTTCCTGTTCTTCTTAATTGTGTCAGTTCCCTGACATCTTGTTTCCAGAGCATCCCATATCTCCTTAGCAGTCTTGCAGTTGATTACCCTGTTTGACATTACATTATCAATGGCACTATGCAGTAAGTGTCGTACCTTAGCATCCTTAGCAATTGATGCTATGTCCTCAGCAGTATAATCACTCTTCTCCTTTGGTACGGTCGTTGCTGCTTCACCTGCAACTACAACAGCGAGTTTGGTTGGTTTGTGAGGACCTTCCTTGATTCTATCCAGGTATTCTGGATCTGTTGCTTCCAGGAACATGGTCATCCTTACCTTCCATATGGGATATTCAGATGGTCTCAGTATGGGGACTCTGATGGTCTCATACCGACTCTGAATTTGTGTCTTTGGTGGTTCCTCAGTTGTGGTAGGCTTAGTTGGAGTTTCTGTGTCCGACATGATTGTGTTTGGATCTTTAACTGTATGTAAGTTAACAGATAGGCTCTGATACCAATTGTTAGGTCACACACACTGTAGAGGGGTGAATACAGTGTATAGTACACTCAAATCGAACTTAAAGAACTTGAGTAACAGAAAACAAACTTTATTGAAACAATAAACTCTGTTACAATATGGAACTGTTACCTCTCAGTGATGAACAAATATCACGAGAGCTGCTAGGGTTATATAGAATAATAACTTCGATAATGATAACACTTATAGTGTAAACCCTATGCCTGTGTTTATATACTACATAGTTACAAGATAATCGCTAATTGATATGGAATATAATTCTGCTTCCTAAAATATATCAATCAGATATCTTCTATTCCAAGTATTCCATTCTTCACGGAATTCCTTCTTCATGCATATCTCTTCTTATGTTTTATCTCTATCTTCTTTCCTTTAATCAGCTACTGTCCTTATCTGATTGTCCTTCAGCACTTAAGTTCTGATATCTATCTTCTGATGATTATCTCCTGATAATATAAGTACTGATATCCTTAAGTCCTGACTTCCAGTATAAGTACTGATCAACAGTTAAGTACTGATCTATCCTGTTCACACAAGATCTGAAAGCTAAACATAAAACATATTAGCCATGACATTATCAAATATATCTAACATCATCAATTTGAGTCTCCCTTAAAAAAGTAATCGATCACTCATAAATTGGCCACCCCTTATCAGCCTCAAACTAGTGGTCAAGTTGAAGTCTCAAATAGGCAAATCAAACAGATTTTAGAAAAGCCTGTCAACTCGAATAGGAAGGATTGGTCAACTAAGTTGATAGATACTTTATGGGCCTATAGGACCGCGTATAAGACTATCTTGGGTATGTCCCCTTATCGGCTTATGTTTGGTAAAGCTTGTCATTTGTCGGTTGAACTTGAACATCGAGCCTTGTGGGCTATTAGGGAGTTGAATTTTGATTTACCCACTGCCGGTAGTCATAGGAAGTTGCAATTGTCTGAGTTAGAGGAAATGAGAAATGATGCTTATGAAAATCCTAAAATCTATAAAGAAATAACCAAAGTTTTTCATGATAAATCAATTTTGAGAAAATCCTTTTCTCCCCGTCAAAAGGTTCTTTTGTACAATTCTCGGCTTCATTTATTTCCCGAAAAATTGAGATCTAGATGGGAGGGACCTTACATTGTTAAAGTAGTTTTTCCTCATGGTGCTATTGAAATTGAAAATCTTAAAAATGGTGAAATATTTAAAGTTAATGGACAACGTCTCAAACCATTTTTAGAGTTGCCAGTCGATTCCGAGGAAGAGGTCATCCACCTCATTGACCCATGATCAAGTAAGTCTCTTTCAGTAGGTAGTTTTAACTCTCTTCATCCCATATCAGGTATATTCTCATCATTTTCCTTGATTATTTCTCTCTTTTGCATACATTGAGGACAACATAATTTAGGTATGGGGGAGAGTTTTAGTGTAATTCTTGAAAAACAAAAAAATACAATTTTTTAAAAAAAAAATCAAAAAATTCAAAAAATAGAGACATTTTTAGCTAAGTTGTCTTACTCTCTCTTGAACTTTAGTAGCAGTTGGTGTTAGCATGTTTTCAAAAACTTATACATATAGTGCCTTTTATATTATTTAAACGTAGTTGAGTAAGGTGTCTTTTTGAATCTTGTGTCGACTGATTTTCACTCTAGATTCCAAGACGACACTTTTGCGCAAGCCCTTTTTTGGAGAGATTGTTTAGGGATGTTATTCGATATTTGAGAGAGAACCCACATGTTCAAACAATGTCGAATCAAGCCTTCACGAAAAGAAAAAAGAAAGAAAAAAAAGTAGAAAAAAATAAAAAATAAAAGTAGAAAAAAGATGAATAAACTACTTCAATACCCATTATTCTTATGAACAAAAATCTTTAGATAATGGGCACAAGTAGAATTGACTAGTCTTGTTTTGTGGTCTTTGTTACTCGAGTTATTAAGTTCGTCGGGGGATTTCAAAACCTAGTGCCCTAAAACCATCTGGTTGGGAGTCGCTGACCTAAAGTTCGCTACATGGGTAACATAGAAAGCCTAAGAAAACAGACATCATAAAGTCAATTGAAACAAAAAAAAAGAAAAAAGAAAAGAATAATTTTGTGAAGTTTGGCGACATACTTGTTTTGATACAGAGCGGGTCAGTTCAATATTAGTTGAAAAAGAGAAAATGTTCTTAGATAGTAAAATCCATCAAAGGCCTTAAATTCACTACACACCTTGGGATCTTTTGTAAAAATTCTAAGTCGACATAAGCAGATTTGAATAACCTACATCTTGGCTATTACTAGAAGAGTCTTTAAAGCACATATTTTTCTTATAAAATCTTTTTGTTGACACCAATGTATATTAGAGTAAAATTGAGGTAGATGCTTGTTAAATTGTCTCAAAGATTTTATGGGTATATCTTATGTAAACCCTTAGGAGACAACACTCCTTCTATGGAGATCGTCTATGGGTTTAACGGGTTGGTAAACCTAAAATTTCTCGTCACGCCTACGAAAAGGAGCATAAGATTTTTCTTAGTTAGCATTTTTCTGATTTTACTCGAGGACGAGCAAAAGATAGGTATGGGGGCATTTGATAATCACATATTTTTGCATAATTTCATACCTATTTATTGCTTGCTTTCGTATTTTAAATAAATTAATTTGTTGCATTCTCATCATTTTGTAGATATTTGGAAAAATGAGAAATGTGAAGAAAAAAAGGAGAAAATGACAAAAATGGAAGAAATATAATGTCATCAAGCAACTTAAAAAAAGCCATAATAAAGAGTTGGTGAAAATCAAGGGTCAAGATCAACAAAACACACCTCTCACTAGGATGACCAAGATTCACCCAACTCTACCCTACTTTTTAGCTATAAATATTCCCCTTCCCCCTTGTATTCATCACCCTAGTTTTACCTTAGTTTACCCTAATTTTAGTAGTAGCCTCCCTTTTCAATTTTCTAGATCTAGTTTTCATTTTCATTGTAGTAGCTCTCAAGGTTTTTGTAAACATCCTTTTTAATTAATATTATTCAAGTCTTTTTATTTTTAGGTCTTGTTTATGTCATTTTAATTTTCCGGTCACTTCTTTACTTTCTTGGTGAAAACATTACACGACACAACTTGAGTTTGTGTTGGGGTTTGTTTTTCCTCTCTCACTCCTTCATATATTTATCCACTTTTAACTTTGTTTTCTTGCATCCGGTACTTCATTTTATAGTTCTTGTCCGGTACTCACTTTACTTTCTCTTATTTTATTATGGTCCTCTCCGGTTAGCTAGTTTGCTCTCTCACTAATTTATTATATTTTTAGATTCTTATTTTTAGTAAC
The DNA here is from genome assembly GCF_009905375.1 of Apium graveolens. Taxonomy (NCBI): domain Eukaryota; kingdom Viridiplantae; phylum Streptophyta; class Magnoliopsida; order Apiales; family Apiaceae; genus Apium; species Apium graveolens. The sequence continues at coordinate 271,757,505 of NC_133649.1, forward strand.
ATAATCTATTAATTTATTTCCTTAGCTAGCCATTTATTCTCATACGAGTTTAACTTTCATTTACATCTAGTTTTATACTCGGCCCAATGTGTTGTTGTCGGTCCATTTTCATTTTTTTAGCCCAACTTCTTTCCTTCCCCGAGTGTAGTTACTAGCTTATTTATTTACTAATACTTTTATGGCATATAACTTGTGTCATTAACATGGTATTAGTAGGAGTATTAATTAGTGAAGATTAAAATGACATTAATATAAATATTGAATTAGTAGTATCAATTAATATTTTTTAAATGTTTGTTTGCCAAGTAGTATTAGTTACGTGTGCAAAGTAGGCTTGTAAATCTCTTTTGCTTGTTTGTGTGTGGGCCCACTATGTTCCTAGCCCATTTAGTTAGGAATTCATGTCAAACTTCCGGCCCAACTTACTTCCTTGCTTAGCTTCATTTTTTTTATATTTGGCCCATTGCCATTTATTTTTATTTTGTCACATTTTAGTCTTGTTAAGTGTACATGTTTTTATCTTAGTGTATCTTTGTCCTGTCCAATTTGCATTACTTATTAGTTACCAATTTTATAGAATCTTGCTAATATATGTATTCTGAATTTAAGTTAGTTAAATTAAAATGTATATTCTCATAATTTTCTCTTACCTTAATAATTAATTTAGCTAAGTATCCCTCCTTTTAAAAAAACTTGTTCTAGTTCGCCTAAATTAAAAATTATGGGGTTGTGAAAACTTTATAGTCCTTGCGGAACAAATCTTAAAATATTAAAACGAAAATTGTGCGCTTGCTTTTTGGCGACCCAATCAAACATTAATCTCCAAATAGTCAAACCCCTCACTCTCCTCCACCATGCATCCCCCGAGGAACCCCTTTTCTTTCTAAGCATTGTTGGCTTAAACACTCTCTACTCTTTAATCCCAAATTACATCTCAACCCCTTCTAAACACACCAGTTTGCACACGAATTGAAAAGAAAACAGTACACCATTATAAATAGAGTTGGAACAATTACCTGTTTTGAAGAGAAGCAACTATGCAAACCGAATTGGACGACTTTGTTTTTCTTCCTTCGTGCGCCTCTCTCGGTTTTATTTTGGCCAATAGTGAACAGAAAAGGAAGTGAGAATGATAGAAGATATATATTTAAAAGCTAATAAACTTCCCCCGCTTTCCATTGAAATGAACCGTAAAAAATGTATAAACTAATGATTATGGGACCCACAAAAGGGAAAAAGACAGGCGTGTGAAGCCCACTCCTCCTCAAAACCCGTGCCTTTTAGTGAAAAACATTACAGGACACGTCGCCTCTCCCTCACCCCCTTTAATGAAGCTGCATAACTGCTCCTATTAATCTCTTAAAAAAAGAGAGAAGTTATTATTATTATTATTAAATAATTAAACTCCATTCAGGATATTATACTCAGTTCCTCTTCAAAACCGATAGCTTCCTAAAGAACGCTACACCTATGGAGGGGGCATCTGATGGCATCAAATTTATGGTCTCCCTACAGTCATGATCATAGGAACCTTAATGGCAACGTAGCTCTCCAACCTCCCCATTCCCCCTGGTTCCATGAAATGTATTACATAATAAAGGATCTACGTCCACCGTATGCATGGTGTGCCTTCAGAATCCGTAAGTCCCAGTATCTACAGACTCCGAACAACAAGTTATAACCGGAAGCCCAGCCTCCGTAGGCGTCTAGCCCTACATCTCAATTTTATCCTCTAAACATCACACGTGTCATTCACTAAGATACCCTGTCATGCCATTCCCCCCTCCCTACCTTCTCATGTCAAATAGCCTATAACAGTCACCCCTACTAACCTAGGGGACAACTGGCTAATCATAGGAGATTAAAAAGAGAAACAAAAGAGGAAAAAGACAGACACAACAAGACAACTAAAAAAAGAGACATTCCATACAGACAACATATAAAACCAGTAAGCAAGCTATCAACATCATTAAAAATATTTAAATACATTACTGAATTCTGCTCCTCTTCTCTTTCTTCAACGTATTGCACAAAACGTAAGGCAAGAATATAAATATATATTTTAATTACTGTACTGGACAATTCTTTACTGCATTTAACAATTATGTTTGCCAAACTTTCTTGGTATTTCCTTCCGCCGGACTACGAAGATAGTCTTTCTAAATAACTTAGTTCATAAATTGCAATAAAATTTTATACATAAATTCTTACACAAGAAACCAAATCTACTAAGATAGTGTGTGCTTAGCTTTGGAATAAATAATCATTGTATATGTTACTTGTTAGTATAAAAAATCCCCGTAGTGTATGGAAAATATTGGAAGAAGCACTTGCTTTTTCCTTTTTTTAATTACAGAAGAATTTTAATGGCTTCACTCACTCTCCTGTTCCAAACCCTTACGCCCCATCATTACCACCGAAATCTAAACCAAGGGAAGAAAACTACTGGTCAACGTAAAAGTGAAAAACGAGTCATAATTAGGGTACCTGGAACTCCCGAAGGCATGCTTTTTGTCAAAAGACATGTCCAAGTGGCATGCCATTTTATCAGTTGAATATAATAAAATTTAAAATATAATTGTTATACTAATATACAGTAAAGATGAATATAAAATTAAAGTTAGTTGATAGTAATAACTAAATACCATCATAATACTAATTTATATTAATAACTTTTTAGATATTTAAATATATGTAAATATTTTAGAATTATATTTATTATTTACAGATATTTCTAATATTAAAATAATTATTAAAAATATAAAAAAATTAGTAAAAAGGCATGTCAAATCATGAAAAGGCATGTTTGGCTAATTGACGTTATGACATGCCCATCTTAACATTTCCGTGCCGCTGTGACATGCACCATAGTCATAAAGCCCTGAAAAAGACATTGCCTTTTACTTTGTACTACTATCAACTAGCTTAAAACACGGGCACGCATCACACGGTTTTTTTTAATATTATATAATTTTTTAAAAAAGTTTTGAAATTAATTTTTAATTTTGTTAATTTAAAACTTTAAATGATATGATTTTATAATAATATTAGGAGACATATATGTTCATAACATTTTAGAACATTTAAACTTATTTAAAGTGATAGTATTGGTAAAAAGTGTAATGAAATTATTATTTTATTGAGGGTAAGAATATAATGTCTCCATTACGTTGAGATCTTAAAAAATATTAATTTAGAATAGTGATTACTTAATCGATTAATTATAACTCTATAAAAGATATTTGAAAAAAAAATATTAATGATTGAACGATATAGTTTCATTGATAATTATATGTGTATTAAAAAAATAATATTTTATATTTTAATTAAAATTTGATTTTTTAGTTCACATCAATAGGATACAAATTATACTTAATCTGATATCAAATTGATTTATCTCGGATCAGGGTTTACATTATTTTATTTTAGTCAGATGCCCAATACATCGACCAAATCAAACTAATTATTTTTAGTTTGACTTTATTTTTTTAAAAATTTGGTTCAATAAGATAATTTTGTTTTAGACTGAATAATTAGTATATATGATTTTATTTTTAGTGGTCAAATTGTATTTTTATTTTAGTTTTGTGTTAGTCTGAATTAATTGTATAATGTATTTTTCCTGGATAAATAAAATATATTATTTTGTTTATCCATGTACATTAGTATAATTATTTTAGGAGAATTGATAGTATTATTATTTTATCTTAACCTGATTTATATGATATATCAACTAAATCTTGATAATTATATTTAATTTGTTTAAATTTAATTTACCCGAAGTAACAAATTAGAATAATATAGAACTTGATATGAACCGAATCGAACATCTGTTAAAATAAATATTTAAATAAGCAGTATATATTCCTAAAGTTAATAAATTGATGTATGATGATCACACTTCATTTGAATACCATGGCTTATACTCCATTAGTAATAAAAATACACTTCATTTGAATGTTGTATAAGGTGGATGTCACAAAAACATAGTCTTGTTAAGATGAGCATGACATGAGATATACTTATCTTTTAATGATTTGACAATGGTCTTTTTGTTATTTTTTTATTTTTAAACAATTATTTATAAATTAGTATAGTAATCATATTTTAAATTTTATTATATTTAATCGATAAATAATAGTATGTAATTTGAGCATTTATTTTGACAAAAATCATATAGGCAAGTATTTCGAAAGTCCCGTGACCCATAACGTGATGTTGATATTGTGCCTGTTTATTGTTTAAGGTGGACAGTGAACTAAGAATATATATCCTGTTGGTCCAGTCTCTCCGTACCAAAATTTTCAAGAATTTGAGTTATGCAGTAAAGCTTGAACACAAAAATAATTTAGTAATTAAGTACAATTTTTTAATCGAAGTTGAATTTTTCTGAATTTTATTTGATTTTATAATTAAAATTGGACCGATAAAAATCGAAGTGGGATTTTTCTAATCGAAACCGAAATTAATGATTTGATTGTAATTACGATTTACTCCCTCCGTCCCAATTTATCTGTCTTGTTTGACTTTTTACAGTCAAATTTACCAACTTTTGACTAAATATTTCATATAGTATATAATCGAAAAAATTTATAAAAATTAGATCATTAGAAAGTACACGTAATCAACTTTAATACGTATTATTAGTTTTTTTATAATAATAAAAAATTGATATTTAATTTATGGTTAAAATTAAATCAATTTAACCACAAAAAGTAAAATATGACATAGGGAGTACTATTTTTAAAATCGAAAAATTTATGATTTCGATTCCAATTTTAACCAAAAACCAAGCTGAATGGGCCACGTTCTCTCCTAATCAATGCTACCATACATACATCATGTACGTATTTATATGTCGGGTAGGTCTAAAGGGACGTGATGGAGATAGGAACATGTGTGTCTGTGCGTGGCCTCTTTTAAGGGGCAAATTAAGCGCCTTGATTACCATTAGGGGTGTACACAGTTGGGGTCGGATCGGTTTTGGGGTAAAAGTCGAACCAAACCGCGAATAGCGATTTTAGAAAGTTGTCATCCGCAACTGCATTTGCGGTTGCGGTTAACCGCGTCAATTGCGGTTGCAAATTTGTGGTTATTGCGGATCGGTTTGCGGTTCAACCACTTATTTTAAAATAATTAATAATTTACAAAAAAATAAATTCAGAATATTAATAAATTCAAGTTTAAGTTATGTAATAAATTTACATTCAAAAATAAAATACAAACTAATGCTCCGTGTGGAGCAAAGATATTAAAAACATACAAAAAACAGGGAGGCGAGAAAAAAGAAAAAAAACGATAAAAAAAATTAAATGTTAGATTACATTTTTCATTTGTTTGGTTATATATCTTATAATGATTGTAAATTTTATGAACGGAGTCTTAACATTAACTTAAAATTAATTAATAAATGTGTATATACTTATTAATTTATATGATATCAACTATATTTTTGGAAATATATTTTATTATAAATATATGTTGCAAGTTGCGGTTGCGGTTGCGATTTTGCGATTTTCAAGAATTTAAAACCGCATCCAAACCGCGAATGAGAGGTTTTTAAAATTTAAATCTACAACCAACCCGCGTTTCACGATTATCTGCAATATGCAGTTCGGTTGCGAGCGGTTGAGCGGTTGAGCGGTTTTGAGCGGTTAGTTTGTACACCCCTAACTACCAGTACCTTTTAATATTTCTTTTTTATTTTTAACTTTATTCACTTCTGCTTTCCCTTCAATTATACTCCTATACAGTACTTATAACTTTTGCTGGCAGTGCAAAGCGAGAGCATATTATATCAACTGTACTGTTTGTGTGATCTTGCTTGTCACGGCTTGTTTTTGCACTCCATTATTAAAGTGAATATAGTAGTAGGAGAAACTCTTTTTCTGCTCTTTATACGACCCGAACATGGAGGGAGAGATATGAGAATTTTAATATTTTTTTTCTAAGATGTGTTACCAAATTTATTAACGAGAAATGAGAAATGATTATGAGATCAAAATTTTCTTCTTAAAGTTGGAAAGATTTGGGAAAATCCTTTTACATTATTATTTTTAATCACTTTATTTCATTTTTTATATAAACTCGAGAGCACACAAATAATTTGTTATATATATATATTTTTATCTTTTCTCCTAAAAAATCCCGGAAACACAACATTATAATTTGGTTTTGGGGTTTATTGTGTGCTGTTTGACATATATTAAAAATTTGATGATTATATATTAACAAATTTATTACTCCCTCCGTTTCTAAATAGTTGTCACATTTGCAAAAAATATTCGTACCTAAATAGTTGTCAGATTTCCAATTTTAATATATTTTTAAGAGTTGTTTCCATCTATATCCTTATATATCTAATTTTAATGATTAAACTTATATTTAATGTAAACACATATAACTCATCCTTAAATACAATAATTAAGGACAAATATGAAATCAAATTAAAAATTTAAATATTTATTAATACGGGTACCATAATAACTCACAGACTTGTGTTGGATATTAAGTACTTGTGTTGGATATTGAGTACTCTCCCTCTAATTCTAAATATTTTTCTCATTTACGTTGGACACTTTTGTCAATGTACGTTTTTGATTGTCAATATTTTTAATTTCGTATTAATATTAAATATAAAAACATCACTGTATTAAAGTACTCGTAAACACGAATACAACAAAATCACTCATAACTATGTTTGATCTTATAAATTAACCGTAAATTAATAATTTAAACGAACAATGATAAAAGTCAAAATGAGAAACGTATTACGGTATGAGGGAGTACAACTAATACTACCGGTTAGGGGTCATATCCAGGATCTAAACAAATTAGAGGTACTGTGGCCTAGATGCGTTGTATATAATGAGGCTATACCGTGGCCAATGGGACCCCGTTCCATTAGCAGACATCAACGTCCTTTGGAGGTTGGTTAATTATCATGTTTATTGCATGCAGGCTGCGGGATAGTTTAAACTCGGATCAAGTTCAGGGTTGAAAATTGAAATGTATGTCTAGGTAGGTTTGATTTGTTTATCCAACTCATGACCATTGGTTATGACTTGCTACTAGAACCGTCAATTTATTCGTTTTGTATAATTTTGTATCGTGTATTTTTTGTCTCGTGTCATCAATATTTAATTTAAACTTTAATTGTTAACAATTCATTTTATTTCATATTTATGTATTTTTATTTCGTGAACGTTTTCGTATTCCGTATAATTTAAAATTAATTAAAAAAGGATAAATATAATATATATTAAATATTAAGTTTATACTAGTTGAGTTTTAAGTCAATAAATTATAAATACTCAATTGCAGTGAAGTCAAATCTTGTGAAATTTTAATTTAAATCTATTTTTTTTTATAAAAAATTATATATAAAAAATATTTATAAACAGTGTTATAAAAATCACAAAAATGATGAATTTACCGATTAAGCGGCGATCGGCAGCTCACTGATTTGATTCTTCAAAAATGATCGGGAAAACATTTTTTAGAAATCGGGTCAAACTTCGAGTAATGATCCAATTCGACTGATATGGTGGTTTGAGATTTGTGATAGTAGGAAGGTGGTGAAATAGCGGAGAGGTGGGGTATCCACATGTTGGAGAAAATGTACGGTATGTATGTATATTATTTTAACTGAAAAAATTAAATTATAAATTTTTATTTATAAAAAGAAAAATTTGAAATTATTATTTTAACTATGCGGTCAAAGTACTTAAAAAGGAGTGCAAAAAAGTCAAGCGACTATTAAAAAGAAATTGAGAGAGTATTGAAGAAGGCACGTGCATCACGATTTACGATTCACATGCATGAAAGGTACTTCATTGAATTATATATATTACTTTTTGACACGTTTTTCAATGTTCATTTAAAATATAATTTCACAATATTTTTTAATTTTTTTTTCTGAATAAAAGTTTTACGTTTAAACTTTTATTCAATTTTTTTAAAAAAACATTATAAAACTATACTTTATAGAAGTCTCGCAATACGTGTAAATATTGAATATATATAATCCCATTGAATGGAGGTAGTAATATCGTAAAGACAGAAATACAAGTCACATGGGCTATATTTATTTAAGCCCATGACCTTCATGTTATACAAACCCAAGTTTATGATACTATGATATGAACATTAGGGGAGAGCCTGAGTTCGTTCGACTCAATTTTCGGATAAAATCGGAACCACAATCATATATATTTGGTTTCTAAAATTGTAAATCGTAACCGTCAGTTCGGATTTGGTTTCGGTTTTGATTTAAAAAATCTCGGTTCGGTTTTAATCGGCTCGATTTCGGTTACAAAACCGAAAAATATAAAATGAATAACAATATACAAATGAAGACAAATAAATGTGCACAATCCGGGAAGTTTAAAACATATAACCAGAGGGCATTCTTTATTCTAAATGAAAACAGTTCAATACACAAACTACTAGTGATTTTCTCTGTTTGACTGTTGCCTGGAGACATCAAAGAGGGTCATTGCTCAGGCCCATTAATTTATAGAATAAGAGACAATATCTATCTTCACTAATTACATACTGAATTTGCAGTATAACAAGGGAATTGATAAATAAACTCCGATATTTACTATTTAAGCTCCAAATCTTATTTTGAGATACTAAATACCATAACTACCCTTAATCTTTATTTATTTTATATGTATCAAGAAGTTCAGTGATCAAAACTCTTTCTCAAGAACAAGACTCTGTGAATTGATTCCGTTTTATAAACCCTCCGTCTTCCACCTTTTTTTCCTCTCGATCTAAAGTATGGATGAAGAAGCAGGAGACGATGTTTTAGCAGATCTACACGACATCATTGAACTTCTCCAGACAAAAGATGTGGAGGAACTCTATGAATCATATGAGTTGGGGCATAACAATCAGGTCGTAGAAAAAGGTAATTCTATTACTAGAATCTAACTCCAAATTGTGCTTGAGATTTTTGTTATCAAAAACTTGTGATTTATTCTTAATTTTTACATTGAGCATGTACTTAATTAGACTTTAATCACTATCATGTGTATATAGATGGTTCTACACTCGAAAATGATCCAGGCACAAATGGGTGTGATACGCTACGGGTCATTTCAACCAGAGATTTTTCAACTCGTGAGGAACTTCTGAATAATGTTCTTGAGATTGTATTGAAGCAAGGATTTGTGACGAAAATTAAAAAATCGAAGAAAAAATGTTACGTTATAATTGGTTGCGACAGGGGAGGTATGTATCACTCAAATAAACCACATGGGGAAAAGAGAAGAAAAGTGACATGCTCTAGGTTAATTAATTGTCCCTTTGAAGTTTGGGGAAAAAGAAAAAGGGATGGAGTATGGAAGTTGGACTTAAAAAATTTATCTCATAACCATGAAGCTTCAGAGGACATGTCTGGTCATCCTTATTGTCGTCGTTTTACTAGTGAAAAGGTTCAGCGAATTCAAGAGAAGACAATGACAGATATTCCACCGCGTCAGATACTCACATCGCTCCGGCAAAGTAATCCGAATCTTCAAGCAATCTCAAGGACTTTGTATAATGTTCGTGCAAAAATTAAAAGAGAAAGCTAGAATGAGCGCTCAAATATTCAAGCTTTATTTGAAGAATTTGGTCAAAGTAATTTTATTTATGATATTGAGCGTGGTGAGAGTGGACATATGACTCACCTTTTTTTTGCGCATCCTCTATCCATAAAACTAACAAAGACCTATTCAAATGTCTTTGTCATGGATTGCACATATAAAACGAACAAGTTTAAAATGCCACTACTTGATGTTGTTGGAGTGAGTAGTTTTAATGGTTCATTTTATTCTTGTTTTGCTCTTCTACGAAAAGAGGAAGAAAATGATTATATATGGGCATTGAAAAGGTTTAAGAAGATTTTAGATGAGATCCAACCTCAATTAATTGTTTTCGATAGAGAGATTGCTTTGCTAAATGCTATAAAGATCGTGTTCCCAACATAACATCTTCTTTGTATATGGCATATTGAGAAAAATATTCTTGCAAAATATAAAAGATTTTTTGATGATAAAGAAGGATGGGACACATTTTTGTTAACTTGGACTAACTTGATTCAATCTCCTGATAAGTTATTTTTTGGCCGAAATATGAGTCTTTTTGAAGCTCAGTATGTAGACATGGGTTCTTTATTGAATTATATCAATACTACATGGATTCCGTACAAGGAGAATTTTGTTTTTGCATGAAAAAATAATTTTATACACTTGGGTAATCATGTTACGTCAAGGGAAGAAGGTGCTCACGCCGTTTTGAAGCAATATTTAAATGTTTCTACAGGTGATTTACGTGATGTAAAAGACAAAATTTCTCTGGCAATCGAGAATCAGTACCAAGAAATCAAATCCAGAGTTGCAAGTGAAAAGGTGCGTATACCAGATAAGTTTCGTATTCCTTTATTTCGGGAACTTATTTTTCATATTCCAGTATGAGTTAGCAACAATACCAGGAGTTTTAACAATCACTTGTAAGTCACATTTTCAAATTCTATGGGACTTCCATGTGCACACAAGATAAGAGAATTAAATAAGAAGGCATATTGCATCTTAATGAAATTCATCCACAATGGAGGATTGATACAAAATCATTCCTTGATAGTAATACTTCATTGAATTATCGAAATGATGACATTGACGTACTTCTTAAAGAGTTTCGAGATAAATATCACAATCTGCCTTTGGTACAAAAGGAAGACAGTAGAAAACAAATTACTCAGTTTCTTGATGCTCCTCCTTCTGTGATACTTGAACAAGAGATGATTCCACATAAAGGGCGTCCTATTGGCTCGAAAAATAAGAGAAATAAAAGCTCTACAACCCGCGATCCATTAGCTTTTGAGATTCAGGACATGAGAAAGTGTAGTACATGTCAAGGCACCAGACATAATTCTCGTACTTGTCCGAGAAGAATGCAAGGCACATAAGAAAGTAGAGCCTCCTGGTTATCTGGTTATCTTTCTAAAATTTGGAATAGTTGATTGTTCTTAGTTTTGTGTAAATGAGTTGCCGTGTTTTGTTCTGGGATGGTGTTAGGTCTCAATATGTTTGTAGAAGGGGGGTTGAATACAAACAATACCGTTTAATCGAATAAAATGGGGAATAAAAAAGTGAAACAAAATTCAAGTTAAATAAAACTATTATTAAACTTGAAATGTGTTACAACAACGGTATCATTTACAAGGGATTAATCTCAAATAAATTATTCCAAATCTAGAATAAATTTGACATGAACTTTTTTTATTTTTGTAATAAAAAGGATCAAATGCTAAATGCAATTTGAGATTAAGTTCTAGGGATTTTGATCCGCTAGATAGTTACACAAGAACAAGAAAAGGATTTCTAGTGGATTAGATTTAACAATGAATACTAGAAATAAATGATCTGTGAAATTGCAATAAGTTCTCTGCAGTTTTTCTTTTGTTCTGTGTTCTTCTGTGTTTTACATTCAATACTCTGCTTCTTGTTGAAAAACAGCTGCTCTGCTTTATATTGAATCCTGTGATTTTAATTGGCAAGACAATCCATTTAGCTCAGCATGACAATCCTTTGAACTGGTAAGACTTTCGGTAGGACTATCAATTTGAACTGATAGGACTTTCGGCAAGACAATCTAAATGCACTAGCATGACTTTCGGTATGACTATTGATTGTCATACCGATTGTCTTGCTAATACAAAAGATAGTCTTGCTGGATTAACACATATTTTAATCAAATAATAATTCTGAATTAATTAATCAATTAATTCAATTAATCAATAAATTAATCTTTGCAGATTTAATTTATTCTCTTAATTAAATTATATGACTTAATTAATTAATAGAGAATTAATACTAATCTTGAGCAGCAACCATTCTTCTGAAAATCTTCTGAAAATCACTGTCAATTATGAATCAATTTCACCACTTCAATGTTGACACTCGATGTACTGTCTGGTTCATGAGTGACTAACTTCCGTGACGTTTCTTCATGCATTGACCTTGATACTCTTGATTTTCTTCAGACTAAATCCTTGTAGTTAATTGATACCCTGACGAGATCTCTGTCACTTGATTAAATCCACAATCTTGATTTATATCACTGAGGCTTGATCAATTTCTTGAGCTTCTTCCAGTGAATTAAGTCCTCAAGTCTGTAGACGAACAATGTTACTTAATCCTTTGACATATGTTACTATGAGAGATCTCTCTGACGATAGAACCACTATTTACTTGTTACATCCTTATTTGAGTTGAGTTAATTCCTCGAATAAACAAATAGGCTATGACATATGCCTTTCAATCTCCCCCTATTTGTTTGTTAGACAATAACAACAAATAGCTAGAGGATAACTCAACTAACAAATAAGAAAAAGATATAAACAGTAATGCAAAGTAAATAGCAGAAAAGTTCTGGATTATATTTAACATTTTCCAGATTCCAAAAGAAATTTACAAGTGAATACAAGATAGTTGTTCCTCTAGACTGAACATATAACTACATTAGTCTATCTTGATTCATAAAGCCCTAATCATATTACATTAAGTTTTGAGCTTATTGAATTCAGTTGTCTTCTCTTCCGAATTCACCTTCTTCCAAATCTTCAAGCAACTCCTTGTCAAAGACACGATCCTTTTCAGAAGTGAAGCTGGCTGGTCTGACTGGTTGAACTCCAACTAACTTTATCTTATTCTTGAACTGATCGTACCTTTTAATATTCTTTTCACAATAAGTTTGAATCAGATCAGCTGCTTGAGTTTTCAACATGGATGAATATCCAGCAGTTCTTAAGTGATGTTCCATCCAGACAAGATGCCTAGCTGAGTAGTCTTTAAGAGATTGTGAATCAAGCTGGTAGATTTGAAGACATTCAGACTTAAAGAATCTTAACTGATGAGGATTGTTGACCACTTGAGGACTAGCTCTGCTGGCAAACTCTTTGAGCCTTTCTCGAAGAACTTCATTCAATTCTGAGCTTCTCTTGACTTTGTTGAGAAGAACCCAAATCTCTGATAAAGAACGATTCTCAAAAAGATGAAGTGATACTTTGAAAGATCCTTCGCTCTGACAATATACAAATATGCTCATTTCATTTAGAGATCTGTCAAAGGCAGTTGTGATCCTTGAGACTTCAGTCTTTATAGCATTCATGTACACGTCATTGTTTAGATTAGAGATCTCCAGCTTGTCCAGAAGATGTAGAAACTGGCTATCATTGTTTGTGCTTAGCCGAGGCATATCAAGTACTCTCCTAGCTTCATCCCATTTCTCACCAATCTTCAGTCTGACATCTCTTCTCCTTTCTTTAGCTTTAATGTCATGAAGACGTTGCTTTTGAAGAGTTTCTGTTCTTTGGATGTCTTTCCTCATGTCAATGATCTGGGATACCTTTTTGAGTTCAGCTTCTTTTCTTTTCAACTCTGACTGCTGCTGCTGAAACTCTTTCTCAAACACAGGATCCACTGGAGCTTCCTCTTCCCATTCTCCAAAATCACTTTCCTCCTCAGCTTCAAAGAAACCATCTTTATCTTTATCTTCCAAGACTGGTTCAGTGGGAACGTCACAAATATCAAAGTCATCATGTTCTCCACTATAGTAGATATCATCAGGCTTCCCTGTTCCTTCAGCAGAAGTATCTTTTTCTTTTCCCTTTTCACTTCTCCCTTTCTTCACCCCCTTAGTTGAGGAATCCTCTACAGACTTTCCCTTAGATCCTCCATGACCTCCATCATCTCCATCACCTCCAGAGCCTGAGCCTCCACCAGACGGCCCTTCAAGGAAAGTCCTTTGTTCTTCATTAGGGCAGTGAGAATTTTTGATCATGAAGTACAAGTGCTTCATCCCTTCATTCAGATGTTCCATACCCGTCTCTATCTTCAGAAATCTGGAGGAATCCAGTGAATGATTCATTTCAACCAAGTCTTCAAGAGAAGTCATTCTTGTATGGAGAGAGCAGAAGTTTGAAATGTCTACAGCTGATAACGTTGGAGATTCTTGGATTGAGTTAAGCTTTGGTACAACAGATGTCTTCAAATCTGATATTTCAGTCCTGATGAGAGCCAGCTGATTATTGACAGAGGTGCAAGAAGAAGACCGTTCAACCACTTGTGCTTTGAATGATTTAGCTTCAGCCTGACTTTTTGCAAGTTGTTCCTTGAGATCAGCAATTTGAGCTAACAGATTTTCAGTGTTTGTGTCTGTGTGTGCGCTCACCTGAATATCTCTCCTGTTTGATTCACTCAACTCATGTGCTTGTGTATCTCTCAATATAATTGCTCGTGAGGAGTCTTCCTGATGCTGATCTTCTGTACCTGCATTTAAAATCACCCTAGCCTCTTCAAGAGAGGTCAGTGGTGGTGCAATGGGAATTCACGAGTCCCGATCCTTAGTCAAACTTATCTTTTCATGTGAAATAGATGTCTGAATTGCTTCAGGGATAGATTGACCGAGTTGCCCTCCACTTTCTCCAGATAAATATGCGAGTGGAGAATCCCGTGAGGGAGCCAGAGGTGTTGGATCTGGGAGGGGAGAAAATGACTCTATTAAAAGTGGCTGAGAGTCAGATTTTCCCTCAGAAGCATGTGACTGCTCTTCTGCCGTAACTATGGCAGGCACTGTAACCGACTCAATGTGCACTCATCGCTCTGTGTCCTGAGTATCATCTATTGGTCTGTATGCTTCCATTGTGAGTAATGGAATTCTGCTTGACTCAGTACATGATGCCATGGCCCTATGACGAATTTCAATAGATTCATCCTGTTGAGAGAATATCTGTAGTAACTGTTCAGTGGCCATTTCAAAGTCCATGTCCTGTTAGGAGGACAAGGATGGGCTTTCAGATGCCTCAGTAAATGTTCTTCTTTTCTTGGGTGGAGGCAGAGCTGAGGGTTCATTCACATCCAACAACATACTACTTCCTACTAACCTTCTAGGAAACATTTTAGACAGTTGGGGAGAGGTTGAGATAGGTTGTGACTCTGTGTTTGGCTCTATGACCTGGGATTGAAGCTGTGGTTCTACAACTTCATGGTCAATCCTATCAACCACTGGGGGTCTTTCAACAGAAGGAGGAATAGTTTGAGTTTGAGGAATTATTACCTGCTGAGGAAGAGCATCTGATGTTTGAGCCTGGGTGGTTTGAACCACTGGAGGTTGAGCTTGCTGTTCATGACCGGGAAGATTGAAGATAGGTAAAGGAATGTAAGTGGCCATGAAAGCATATACAAGTACTAGAACTTGCATGAATTTAAAGGTTGTGTCTTGGCAAGTGTAAATCTTTTTGCTTACTGGAGGGGGTTCAGTTACTGAAGAGTTAGCAAAAAGAGCTTTATGCTCAGGTGAGAGAAGATGTTCTGCTATGAGCATGAGAAAACGAGCGTAGTAGCATGAAACCCTACGATTTGTAGAATGATCACGTAAAGCAGTAGTGAGACGTCTCAGAAGAATGGGTAAAAGTAGTTTGCCAAAATTGATCCTTTGATTGAAAACAACCGCAAGACCAATATACTGCAGAGTGGAAGTGATGTTGTGAAAGTTGGATTTAGTTCAGTTGGCAAACACTTTAGAAAGTGTATCGAAGAAAATGTCCCATTCAGAAACCAAATTGGATTTAGACAACTTGGTTAAGTTAATCACCCCTGATAGTGAATAGCATGGAAAAAGTTTGAAATATCATTTTTAGAGGGCAAATTACAGAAATTGTCCAATGGAAAATTTAACGCACGATTGACGACTGTTTCATCAACTACATACTGTGTGTTTGCCACGGTGAATGAAAAAGATTTAAAATCATCAACCACAGTAGAGGTTGTGCAAATCAGTCTGAGCAGATCAACATTTAAAATTACATTTGATTTAATAGCAGAGCTGACAATCGAATGGTCATTTAAAAATCTAATCCATGGCTTAAATTTTTCCACATCACATTTATCTGGATTAAAATGACCAACAAGATTATGCGAAACAATTTGGAAATTGAGAGCCATTTAAAAATAATAATAAGACACACACTTTCAGAATTTTAAGAGTAATATTAAGAAAATTCGAATTAATTAAATTAATTTAATAATTCGAATTAAATCAATTATATCCGAAAAATTTAGAACGTAATGTATCTCGTTAATGTTCTTAACTCACAATGAAAGATCTGAAAAATGCACAAGACACAAAACAAAAATAACTAAAAAAATACCCAAAAGCAAACAAACACTGATTTTTGAAGGGAACAAAAATGAAGTGAAATTATTATTTTTTAAAATAAAAATTGGGCAGCACTTCTGTATGTATATACGTGTATGTATATATCACAGGAGTGAAGTTTTGTGAAGCTGAGTAAAAACTCGAGCAAGAAGACAATGGAGGCGGTTTTGATTAAGATCGAATAAAGAGAGAGAGAGAAATAAGAGAAAAAAAAGACTGTTGGAATTTTGAACACAAACTGAACTGAATGATTTACAAAACAAAAAAAACGTTAAGTAGACAACTGGTATGACAATCAGGAAAGTCATACCGATTGTCTTCCCGATTGTCATACCAGGCAAATTGAGAAAACAAAACAAAAAAAACATAATAATAATAATATAACTGGTAAGACAATCTGATAGTCATACCGATTGTCATACCAGTATAAAATAAAAACAAATATAAATTTTATTACTGGCATGACAATCAATAGTCATACCGATTGTCTTGCCAGTTATAAAATTAAACTGAATTAAAAATAAACACTTATATGTACTGGAATGACTTTCAGCAAGACAATTTCAATTGTCTTGCCGATTGTCATTCTAGTATAAAATAAATTAAATATTTATATAAATATACTGAAATGACTTTCAGCAAGACAATTTCAATTCTCTTGCCGATTGTCATTCAAGTATCAAATTAAAACAAATATATATATATATATATATATATATATTATATAAAATAAATATTAACAGTTTTTAACAAATACAGAACTTATTAAAAGAAAATTACAGAAAACTACAATAAATACTAATATAGAGATGGCAGAAAATATTTACACAATTAAAATATTTCAGAGATAATTATATTTTCAGTCCAAAAATAGATTTCCTTTGAATTTTAGCAAATAAAATTCATAGAAAAATATTTTTAGAGAAAATAAGATATTCTCAGACATTAAAATTAACAAGTTCAATAAATAAATAAGATAAGATAATACAAATTACATAGAAATAAGCAAGTATTATGGAAAATGATAAAATAAATTTGCAAATGAATTTTTCATTTATGAAAAATTCATTTGTAAATTCACTCAAGAACAGATTTCAGATATTCACAAGTTTAATCACTAAAGCTATTCAACATACCCAATTTACCAACTAATTTGGTAAATGTGGATTCATCAAGAGGTTTAGTGAAAATATCTGCTATTTGTTATTCTGTTGGAACAAAAAATAGTTCAACAGTACCATTCATGACGTGCTCTCTAATAAAATGATACCTGATGTCAATGTGCTTGGTCCTTGTATGCTGCATAGGATTGTTGGTGATGGCTATTGCACTTGTATTGTCACATAGAATAGGTATTTTGTTCAATACAGAGCCATAGTCCCGTAGCTGATTCCTAATCCACAAGATCTGAGCACAGCAGCTTCCAGCATCAATATATTCAGCCTCGGCCGTTGAATTTGAAACTGTTTGCTGTTTCTTGCTGTACCATGAGACTAGTCTGCTACGTAGGAATTGACAACTCCTGAGGTGCTTTTCCTATCAACAACACTGCCTGCGTAATCTGAATCTGTATATCCAACAAGGTTAAAACCAGATTCTTTAGGGTACCAAATACCTAGATTTGGTGTTCCCTTAAGATATCTTAAGATTCGTTTAACAGCAACGAGATGAATATCTCTAGGATCCGCTTGGAACCTTGCACATAAGCATGTAGCATACATAATATCTGGTCTACTTGCAGTAAGATAGAGTAACGAGCCAATCATACCTTTGTAGCTTGTGACATCTACCTTAATGGAGTTTTCACATGGTCTAAGCTTGACAGCTGTAGTTGACGGAGTCCTTGCTGATGCAGAATCCTCTAGATTGTACTTTTTGAGGAGTTCCTTGAGATACTTGGATTGATAAATAAAAGTTCCATCTAACCTTTGATTTACTTGTAATCCAAGAAATAACTTCAGCTCTCCCATCATGCTCATATCAAATTTGCTGTGCATTAACTTAGCAAATCTCTTACAGAGATTATCATTAGTAGACCCAAATATTATATCATCCACATAGACTTGGACTAATATAGTATCATTCTTATGCTTTTTAGAAAAGAGAGTTTTGTCTATGACACCTCTAATAAAGCTATTTTCAATAAGAAATTCAGAGAGAGTGTCATACCATTTTCTCGGAGACTGTTTGAGTCCATAGATAGCCTTGAAAAGAAAGTAGACAAAATCCAAATGATCTGGATCTTCAAAACCAGGAGGTTGCTCTTCATATACCTCTTCATCTAGCTTTCCATTCAGAAAGGCACTCTTGACATCCATTTGATAAACTTTAAAGTTAGAGAATGCTGCAAATGCCAGAAATATCCTGATGGCCTCTAGTCTAGCCACTGGAGCATTGGTTTCATCATAATCAATGCCTTCAGCTTGAGAATACCCTTTAGCTACCAGTCTTGCTTTATTTCTTGTAACCACACCATCTTCATCTAGTTTATTCCTGAATACCCACCGATTACCAACAGCTTTCTTGTGTGTAGGTCTAGGTACCAGTTTCTAGACTTGTTGATGTTTAAACTGACTGAGTTCATCTTGCATAGCAATCACCCAATCTGGATCAGTCAGTGCTTCCTCAATCTTCTTGGGTTCCATCTCAGAAAGAAATCCTGAGAACAGACACTCATTTTGAGTAGCACGTCTAGTTCTGACTCCAACATCTGGATCACCAATAATCAACTCAAAAGGATGAGCTTTATTCCAGACAGTCTGTCTTGGAAGATTTGATCTTGATGATTCGCCTTGAAATTCATTGGGATGTTGTGTCCTACTAGTTGATCCTTCAGCATCTCCCCTGAGTTGTTGCCATGTTGACTTGAAGATTCTCCGTCAGTAGCAGTGGTATCTCCATTGTTGCCAAAGTTTCCATCACCATTACCTTGAGTATCATCATGATTAACAGGTTCTTCACCAGCAACAACCTCAGGTTCTTGATCATGTTCTGATTCTGAATCTGACATATCATCAAACTTCAGTTTCTCAAAAGGATCTTCAGTTTGGATACTAGGGAGTTTAGTGTCATCAAATATAACATTGACAATTTCAGTTACTTTGCGTTGATCAATGATATACACCCTGTATGATCTTCTTCCATATCCAGCAAAAATACCCTCATATGCCTTTACCTCGAATTTACCACGACGATCATCTCCATCCTTGAGCACGAAGCATCTGGCACCAAATACATGAAAGTATTTGATAGAAGGATTCTGTTCATTCAAAATCTCATAAGGAGTTTTCATGAAGTCTTTGTTGATCAGAGTTCGATTCTGAGTATAACATGCAGTATTGACAGCTTCAGCCCAAAAGTACATTGGAAGACCTGATTCACTTAACATCGTTCTTGCAGCTTCAATCAATGTACGATTCTTTCTTTCTACCACTCCATTTTGCTGAGGGGTTCTAGGAGCTGAAAATTGTCTGGTAATCCCTTTGTCTGTACAGAATCCATTGAGAAGTGAATTCTTGAATTCTGTTCCATTATCTGACCTTATTGCTCTAACAGGGACATTAGAATCTAACTCGATCAACTTGATATGATCAATTACAACTTGTGGTGTTTCATCCTTAGAGTGAAGGAATAAAACCCACGTATACTTGGAATAGTCATCAACTATCACAAGACAGTAACACTTCTTTGACATCGAAAGAACATTAACTGGTCCAAATAAATCCATGTGCAATAATTGCAGAACACCAGTTATGGAGGATGTGTCAGTGCCTCTGTGACTTGCTTTCTTTGACTTTCCTTTCTGGCAAGCCTCACATAGTCCTTCTGGGGAGAATTCCAGCTGAGGCAGACCTCTGACCAATTCTCTTTTGACAAGAGAATTCATTGTTTTGAAATTGAGATGAGAAAGTCTCTTGTGCCATAGCCAACTCTCATCAGACGATGCCTTTGCATAGAAATAATTGACTTCAGGATTGTTTTCAGAGTTCATGTCAGCTACGAACAGATTTCCTTTCCGGATTCCCATCAAGGAGGGTTTTTCATTTTTCTTGTGCAAAATCTGACACTTCAGCTTGTCGAATAAAACATTGTAGCCGTTATCACAGAACTGACTAATGCTAAGCAGATTGTGTTCAAGTCCTTGAACAACATACACATTTTCAATGATAACATTTCCAGTTAGCAAACAACCATATCCCTCAGTTAAACCTTTGCTGTTATCTCCAAAGGTAACCACTGGGCCAGCTTTCTCAACCACATTTGATAGCAGGGCTCTATCTCCGGTCATATGTCTTGACGATCCGCTGTCAAGAATCCACACTACCGGTTGTACCTGTATAATGCCCTCTTTTCTTGACGGTGAGGTGTTTGCATCACTAACCATGAGAGCAAGATTCCCAACTTCTTCATCTTCACTGTCAGTATCATCCCAGCTTCTTTCCTTTCCCAGGTAAGCCCTTTCAGATTTACTCTTCTGATTAGAATCATAAAAGTTCTTCCTAACTTGTTTTGGCTTCCTGCATTCTGTGGCAAAGTATCCCAATTCATAGCAGTTGAAGCATCGAATGGTGCTTCGATCAACTATCCCTATTTTGTACCCACCACTGCTGGTGTTAGAGGATGAAGATCCACCTTTCTGGAACCTGTTGTAGTTGGACTTGTACTTGAACTTGGGATTCCTATTGAATCTGACATTGGAGAATCTCTTGACAATCAGGGCCATTGACTCATCTTCCAATTGCTCCAGTTCTTCCAAGGAATAAAAATCATCTCCTGATTGATTTGTAGTAGGAGGATCAAATTCTGCTACTATCACATTTTCTTCAACCTTGGAAGACTGTACCATTCTTTCTGACTGTTGAGATTGTTGTTGTTGTTGTTCTTCAGCTACTAGAGCAGTAGACGTGCTGACCACTCTTCCTTTCCCGTAGACTTCCTTCTGCTGAATCTGCTCCAACTCATAAGTCTTTAACACACCATAGAGCCTTTCCAAAGAAATCTCACTCAGATCTCTTGCTTCTCTTATGGCAGTGATTCTATGTTCGAGATGAGTTGGCAGTGTTAAAAGGAACTTTTTGTTGACCTCCCTGATGGAATAGTATTTACCATTAATGTTCAGGTTGTTGATCAATGCATTGTATCTCTCAAACACTTCAGTGATTTCTTCTCCTAGATTGGATTTAAAGTATTCATACTCAGAGGTTAGGATTTCTAACTTGTTCTCCCTAACTTCCTCTGTGCCTTCATTAATAACCTCAATAGTTTCCCAGATGTGTTTGGAATCTTTACAGTTTATCACATGTTTATTCATCAAGGGATCAAGGGAATCTACTAAAATTAATTGAAGGCTAGCATCCAGGGAGGCTTCTTCTTTTTCAGCAGGAGAAAAATCCTCAGGATCTTTCACATAAGTTCTTGCTTTGGTAATCACCACATCATTTTCTATTACCTCTGGTTCAATAACCATCGGAATTTTAGGACCCTTCTTTAACACTTCCAGATATTTGGAATTTGCAACTTGTAAAAACAATAACATCTTCTTCTTCCACATAACATAATTTTCTTTATCGAATAGTGGAATTTTAACGGTTCCAACTTTTTGTGTAGTCATTATGAATTTTTGAGTAAATAAAAATTCAAGGAGTGAAAGAATCACAAAAGTCTAGGATCTTGATTTGTACATTAATCAGAAGGCTCTGATACCAATTGTTAGGTCTCAATATGTTTGTAGAAGGGAGGTTGAATACAAACAATACTGTTTAATCGAATAAAATGGGGAATAAAAAAGTGAAACAAAATTCAAGTTAAATAAAACTATTATTAAACTTGAAAGGTGTTACAACAACCGTATCGTTTATAAGGGATTAATCTCAAATAAATTATTCCAAATCTAGAATAAATTCGACATGAACTTTTTCTATTTTTGTAATAAAAAGGATCAAATGCTAAATGCAATTTGAGATTAAGTTCTAGGGATTTTGATCCGCTAGATAGTTACACAAGAACAAGACAAGGATTTCTAGTGGATTAGATTTAACAATGAATACTAGAAATAAATGATCTGTGAAATTGCAATAAGTTCTCTGCAGTTTTTCTTTTGTTCTGTGTTTTTCTGTGTTTTACATTCAATACTCTGCTTCTTGTTGAAAAACAGCTGCTCTGCTTTATATTGAATCCTGTGATTTTAATTGGCAAGACAATTCATTTAGCTCAGCATGACAATCCTTTGAACTGGTAAGACTTTCGGTAGGACTATCAATTGAACTGATAGGACTTTCGGCAAGACAATCTAAATGCACTAGCATGACTTTCGGTATGACTATTGATTGTCATACCGAATGCCTTGCTAATACAAAAGATAGTCTTGCTGGATTAAAACAGATTTTAATCAAATAATAAATCTGAATTAATTAATCAATTAATTCAATTAATCAATAAATTAATCTTTGCAGATTTAATTTATTCTCTTAATTAAATTATATGACTTAATTAATTAATAGAGAATTAATACTACTCTTGAGCAGCAACCATTCTTCTGAAAATCTTTTGAAAACCACTGTCAATTATGAATCAATTCCACCACTTCAATGTTGACACTCGATGTACTGTCTGGTTCATGAGTGACTAACTTCCGCGACGTTTCTTCATGCCTTGACCTTGATACTCTTGATTTTCTTCAGACTAAATCCTTGTAGTTAATTGATACCCTGACGAGATCTCTGTCACTTGATTAAATCCACAATCTTGATTTATATCACCGAGGCTTGATCAATTTCTCGAGCTTCTTCCAGTGAATTAAGTCCTCAAGTCTGTAGACGAACAATGTTACTTAATCCCTTGACATATGTTACTATGAGAGATCTCTCTGACGATAGAACCACTATTTAGTTGTTACATCCTTATTTGAGTTGAGTTAATTCCTCGAATAAACAAATAGGCTATGACATATGCCTTTCAGATGGGATGTTATATTTGAATTGAGCTAGAGTACTAAAATAGATTATGTTGATTCTAAGAGACCAGACTTCTTTTTGTAAAGCTATTTGCTATTGTGCTACTGCTGTCATATTTTATTTTGGACTTTATTATGATTTATATGCTCTCCGCAGAATTCAGCTATTTGAAGTTGCACTCCAGTTTTAACATGTTACTTAAGAAAAATAATTTTTTAAAAAAAAGAAATTTTACATTATTGGATGCTATTGCATAAGAACAAGAGTTGGCCAGTAAGAGAAGCTAATCTTATGATTTATGATTTTTTTTAAAACTTTTTAATCTATGCTTGTCAATGTTTTAATCATCAATTTTAGTAGCAAAGTTTATTGTGTATATTATTTTGACACTAGAATTTTATAGTAAACTTAAAAATGTTACATATTAAAGATTAAGGGTAGTTATGGTATTTAATATCTCAAAATAAGAGTTGGAGCTTAAATAGTAAAAATTGGAGCTTATTTATCAATTTCTATAACAATAGTATACTCCTGGACATACAACATTCGGCTAATTTCAGGTTATTGACCCTTACTTGATGAGTGACTTAAAGTGATAGTTTATTATTATTTTATTTGGCTTCAATTTTATTATTGTCACTAAAATTTATTCTAAATCAGGTTAATGACCCTTACCTGATCTAATGACTTTCTTAAATCAGGTTAATCTCATTTACATTATTCTCATATAACAATACAATTATAAAGTTTTAAAAATTTATAATTAATTTATTAGTTATATATGTAAAATATAATATTAATTTATTAATAGTAGTAACTGGATCGGTTCGGTTTTTATCCGTTCAGTTGGAACGTATAATCGGAACCGAGTCATTTAAATAGGGTCGTTTTTTTATTTTCGGTTTCAGATCGATTTTATCTGGTTTTTTCCCTTTTAGGTTCGGTTTCAATTTTAATTCAGCTTTTTGCACAACCCTTATGAACACCATATTATAATATTTAAATATAATTTAAATTTAAATATAACTGATTATTACTCCGATTAAGCATTTCGATTTACTGATTAATCGTGTTAGGTATGAAATGCAACACAGGAGTGAATGTGTTTTCTTTGTTTTGTTGATTTTTACTCTTGAAAATCAAACAATGTTTTGGCTTTTGGAACCTAACAACTAGATATCAATTTGCAGTATTAAAAGACTAAATGTAAAAACACGAGTAATTTATCAAAACTCATTTGATTTATATTAAATCAAATTTGTTTGTGCTACAAAATCCGTGTTCTTGAAAATAAAAACTCAACTACTTCTCTTGAAAGAATACAAAATTTCTAGATTTGTTTTTGCTACCCCTAAACAAAGGACATGTGACATGTTTTATAGAACAACATGCACAACTTACAAAGATTACACTAAAATGGACTAACACATATTCTAAAGTTTATTTGTCTATTTCCACTTTTAGTGCAACAAATCTTCATACAATCTAACAGGTCTGTGACCCTCCCTTGTCCGGTTCATCTTGATCCTTGATCTTACATTCTTCAAGCTGCATTTGTAGACTTTCAATTCAATGATAGAATTGTTTGTTCTTGGATCTTCAAGTTTTCTTTATTCTAAATTTTAAAGTTGTTGTCGAGACCTATTTTACTGTATCTCAAGTTTTCTACATAGGCTTTTGACTTATCGATATCTCAAGTTCTCTACAACTAGATTTTGACTTATCGATATTCCAGTCCTTTACAAGTAGATTTTTGACTTATCGATATTTCCAGTTCTCTACAAGTAGATTTTACCTTATCGATATCTCTTTGGACTTCTCTATAAGTCATTTTTGACTTCTCGACATACATCTCTATATTTATTGATCCGTGACTTGTCGATATATGACTTAGAACGTTTTTCCAAAACCAACATTATTCAATTCCAAACTTCTATACTTTTCTCCGAGGCATAATCATGATTGATCTTCTTCCAGAGTTTATTCCTTAGCTTGATGGCTGTTCATAGAAAAATCATCCACTCTAATCTCCTTAAGATTTTTACAAACTCAAGAAATACAAATACAAAATACAATAAGATTATCATACAACTGATTCTTAGGGTTGTCAGAGTGATTTAGTCTTGTTATGTACAGGCATGTCTTGCACAACAATCTCCCCCAATTTTTGAGAATATTAGTTGTCACAAATTCATGTCTGATAATAGGGCTGAGCAGAAAACTGAAAAAATCCGAATTTGAAACTGAAACCGCTAAAAATCGGTAAAATCCGAACTGCAAAAATCCGATCCGAAATCGAATCCGAAACCGATTATCCGGGTTTAGTTATAGGTGAAAACCGAACCGAAAAAACCCGATCCGAAAAGATAATTAAAAATAATATATATATATATATGTTTCTTGAGACCAGCTGGGATAGGTCGTAAAAGAATGAAAATTCTTCAGACCAGCCAAAACTTTGGCCCAAAGGTGTTGTATACTAACAATACTACTGGACCAATTTAGTACTCTATAAGTTCTGTAACAAAAATTTCATCCTATGGCAGTCAATGAGAAGATAATGAAACTCTAGTCTGCTACTATTAGTACTAATTCAACTAGTGAATGATGTCATGGAAGGCTTAAAGAAGACTGAATTTATTATTTTAACATGCATAGTCAGTCATTCACAATCAGAAAAACTGGTATTTATGACAAAATCTCAAAATGATTTTAGATAAATCCGATAAATATCAAAACCCAATAATAAAAACTTAAAATAGAACTCAGACTCTGATAAATACTCGATAAATCGATTATCCGGGTTTTATAACCGAGACCGGTCCGATAAAATTCGAATCGAGATTTTTAAAACCGAAACCGAACCGATGATTTCGGTTGCAGTTGTGATTTTAACTTCTAAAAACCGAGGGTATGCGATTTCGGTTTTATCCAAAACCCGCCCTGATCCGACCCGCACTCCCCCTACCTGATAATAAGACTAACCTCAAGCTAAAATTAAAATAAAAGACTGACATATTGATAAAGTACAAGCTTTATACATTCTTGCAGTTACATTCAGAATTGAAATTACAAAATCATATAAATTTCTCATATCTTGGGTGTTCTTTAATCAAATCCTCGAGTTTGACAAGGCATTCAAGTTCTTCAACAATTTCAGTCCCTCTTAGAGTTTCCACTAGTTTGAGCCATTCATTTATACTAACTAGGGAAAGAAAGTGTTAGAAGCAATAGATGATGTCAAAAAGAAACTATCAGAAGTTCATTTCAGAACTTACATATCAACGGATGCTGATGACAGCATCAACAGATGATGAAATATCAACGGATGATAGGATATCAACAGATGTTGATTTCAACGGGTGATGATGTCAACGGATAATGAAATCAGTATTTGTCACATCAGTTGATCTTCGAGGAGGAAAAGGAAATAGGAATATCAAGGCGGTGAAGGACTTTATCTCAGAAGCAATAGTATAGGTTTCCTTGTTATTAATAGAATATGATTCTTTATACATTGGTAGTTGTGCTCTATATAAATCACAAAGGTTCATGCTATAAGCATTGCGACATTGTTATATCTTTCGCATAACCTAACAGCTCTCAAGAATATTTGTTCATCCTTTCGAGAGAGTACTTGTGTAATAAGGTTTTATAAGATTAATATAAAAACTATTGATTCTGTTGAAGCTTTATCGAGTTGATTATATTAACTGTATTCACCCCCCTCTACAGTTGATTAAGGGCCTAACAATTGGTATCAGAGCTTGCTGTTAACGTACAAACAGTTTAATATCTGAAGATTAATCAATCATTTCAAACAAAGGAGAAGAAGAAACACAGAATCAGGATTCGAAGCCACAACCCCCAGCCACATCACAGATAAGCAACAATATGAGTAGGTATGAAGCAATCAAGGTGCCCATCCTGAAAGTGCATGAATATCCAATCTGGAAAGTCAAGATAGCCATGTGCTTGAAAGCCACATATCCTGAATATCTGAACAGGATCTATGATGGTCCTCACAAACCAATAAAAATAGTTAATTCGCTTGCAGGAGAACCAGAGAAGATGATAGATAAAGACAAGAAGGACTATACTCTTGAACATATTACGTCTATCATGAAGGATGCTAAGGTTGAACATATTCTGCACAACAGTCTTGATAGTGTTATGTCCAATAGAGTCATTGGATGTAAAACAACAAAAGAGATATGTGATGCTTCAAAAGTAAAGTGTCAAGGTACAACTGCTATCAAGAAGAACAAGAGGATAATACTTACTCAAGAATATGAGCACTTTGATTCAAGGGATAATAAATCCCTAACTGAGATCTATGACAGATTTCAGAAGTTGCGGAATGACTTATCCCTTGTCAATAAAGAATATGATTTGGAGGACTCAAACTTGAAGTTCCTACTTGCTCTTCCTGAAAAGTGGGACTTTAAAGTCACATCAATCAGTGATAACTATCAACTTGACATCACACGTCTAGATGAGATCTATGGAGTTCTGAAAACTCATGAACTAGAGATGGAGCAAAGGAGCAAGAGGAAAGGATCAAAAGCTAGACCAGTTGCACTCAAAGTTGAAGAGAAGCCAAAGGAGAAAGCTAGGAGGAAAAGCTACTCCAAAGGGAAAGCCATGATTGCTAAGTCAGATACTGAATCATCAAATTCTGATGATGACTCAAATCCTGATACTGAATCATATACTGATAGTGATCATAACAACAATGAAGATATGGATCAAATAGCTGCCCTACTGGTTAAAAGCTTCAAGAAGATGGTCTACAGAAACTTCAATAGAGGGAGAAGATTTTCCAGAAAAGGTTCTGGTTCCTCAAACTCTGATAAGAGGAACAACAGAAGAGATACTAATGGGAAGGAAGCTAGATCTGGAAAACCTGATAAGTCAAAAGAGAGATGTTATAACTGTGATGGACTTGGACACTTTACAGCTGACTGCAAAAAACCCAGAGCTGAGAAGAAACAAGCTTTGATCTCAAAGAAGAGAAACTGGGATGATTTATCATACTCAGATGATGGGATAAACTATGCTCTCATGGAAAATGCTAATGCTGAGACCGACAATGCTGAATTAAATGTACCTCAGTCTACGTTTGCATTTGATACTGATGATATCTATGAATTAAGATTATTTCTTAAGACTCTGCATGTTAGTTTTAGGGATCAAATTTTAGAAAACAATAGAATCAAGAGCGAAAACTCCGTGCTTAAGAAAAGGAATGATTACCTAGAAATTGAGTTGATTTCAATGCTGGAAATTCAAAAAGAAAGAGATAATGCTGTTTATGTTAAAGAAAAAGTGTTAGAAAAACATGCTTATCTAGAAAAGGAGCTAGGTAAAGAAAGAGAAGTCATTAAACTTTGGACTAACTCAGGAAAATCAACCCAGAAAATTTTAGAGAATGGCTGTTATGGATCAAGATTAGGATATTCAGCTAGATCTAATTCTGATAAGAAAAGTGGAGAAGAAACTGAAAAAACAAAACCAATAAAAATTGATAATCAGGTCAAATTGAACAAAGTTCAAATAAAGACCATTAAGTTTAATCCTAGTGCTAATTATGTTAAGTCAATTCATGAGGAAGGTAATAACTCAACACCTAGATCAAACTTAATTACTAAAAAGAGTGAACTAGTTCACATAAACTCAATAAATATTGGTTCAATGACTCAGAAACAGCTTAAGCAAAAGATGAAAGATCTACACATGAAAGACAAGAGGAAAATGTCTAGAAAAAATAGGTCTGGCAAGGTAGGTGTAAATAAGAATGGAAATTATGTAACCCCACCTAATGCTCCTAGAAAGACCTGTTCAAACTGTGGTAGCATTAATCATCTTGCTAATTCTTTTAAGAAGAATAAAGAGATAAAAGTTGTTCCTTCTAAATCAGAGTTTAGGAATTGAACAACTGGATATAAACCACAAAATCCCTGTTTTCATTATGGCACTGTTTGTCACTCTATTTATATATGTAAAGAGTATCACAGTCTGTATTATGATTATTATGAACTGAAACCCTCTTTAAATAAAGCAAAATCTGTTTCTGCATGTATAAATACTGATAGTAAGGATGTTAACATAAACTCTGATAAAAAGTCTTTTGTTGTATATGTTAACAAACTTAAAAAGGCCTAAGGATCCAAACAAGTCCGGGTCCTTAAAAACACTAACTGATTTCAAATACTGATGGCAAGATTGCAATAACTGGTGTAAGATATGGTAGTTTATATGAAGCTAGGGTCTCCACAAATACTGATGAATCAGAAGTTTGTCTACTTAGTAGAGCATCTGTGGAAAACAACTGGAACTGGAATAAAAGACTTTCTCACCTTAATTTCAACAATATCAATGAACTTGTGAGGAAAGATCTTGTTAGAGGATTGCCCAATGTAGTGTTTATTCCTGATGGATTACGTAGCTCATGCCAGAAAGCCAAGTAAAGGAAAAAATCTTTCAAGACTAAAACTGAATCCTCCATTCTTGAACCATATCATCTACTTCATATTGATCTCTTTGGTCCAGTAAATGTTATGTCAATTTCAAAGAAGTGGTATGCACTAGTAATTGTTGATGAATATACAAGATACACATGGGTGTATTTTCTGGACACCAAGGATGAATCTCCATCCAATCTTCTTGATCATGTAAGAGAGCTGGAAAAAGGATCAACATACAAAGTGAAGATAATCAGAAGTGATAATGTAACTGAATTTAAGAATAGCTCTATGGAAGAGTTCTGCAAACTCAAGGGGATAAAATAAGAGTTTTCTACTCCGGGAACTCCACAACAAAATGGAGTTGTTGAAAGAAAGAATTGAACTCTCATAGAAGCTACAAGAACCATGCTAGAGGAAGCAATATTGCCTACCTACTTCTGGGATGAGGTTGTGCAAACTGCTTGCTTTACACAAAATGCAACTTTGATCAACAGGCATGGAAAAACACCATTTGAGATGGTGAAGGGAAACAAGCCAAATTTGAAGTACTTTCACATATTTGGTTATAAGTGTTTTGTTCTCAAAACTCATCCGGAGCAGCTGACCAAGTTTCATCTAAAAGCTGATGAAGGCATTTTTTTGGGATATCCTTTGTATACAAAAGCCTTCAGAGTTTATAAACTGAAAAAAAAACAGTCATGAAATCAATACATGTAAAGAGTATCACAGTTTATATTGTAATTTTTATAAACTAAAACCCTCTTTAGTTAAAGCAAAATCTGTTTCTTCATGTATAAATACTGATAGTAAGAATGTGAACATAAATTTTGATATGAAGTCTTCTGCTGCATATGTTAACAAATGTTGTGCAAGACATGCCTTTACTTTAATAAGACTAAGTCAAATTGATAACCCTAAGTAAGTTGTATTGTAATCTTAGTTTGCATTTGTACTTGTAATATTTAAAGTCTGTAAAAATATAAAAGAGCAGACTAGAGTCTTTTTGTTTAAAAAGTATCAAGCCTAAGGATTCTATCTGGAAGAAGATCAAGAAGATCATGCCTCAGAAGAATTTTGAAGAAGCTTGGAGTTGATAAATCTGTTTAGATAAAAATGCTATAAGTCAAAGATCTCTACAAGTCACAAATTTAGTGTTATAGAGAAGTCACTCGAGAACTCCAAATGACTTATCGAGAATTCAGGAAAAGCTACTAGAGAACTCACAGAGATATCGACAAGCCAAATTGAAGACATGAAGATTGGAGATATCGACAAGTCGTTTCTTCACTAGAGAACTTAGAGTTATCGACAAGTCAACATTCATTAGAGAAATCTGAGTTATCGATAATTCAAATTCCACTAGAGAACTCAGAGATATCGATAAGCCAAAATTCACTAGAGAACTCTGAGTTATCGACAAGTCAAATTTGACTAGAGAACTCTGAGTTATCGATAAGTCAATAAACCACTAGAGAACTCAGAGATATCGATAAGTCAAAGTGAAGATATGAAGACTAGAGATCTCGACAAGCCAAATTCTCTTATAGAGAACTCAGAGACCTCTACAAGTCAAATTAACTATGAAGTATTAGAGATCTCGATAAGCCAATATACTTATCGAGATATCAAGTTCTCTATAGACCAAATGGAGATCTCGAGGTAAAATCTTAAAGTAAAAATTTGCAGGCCAGTTCAATATCCAAGATTCACAATCAACAAACAATCCAAACAGATGGATTGACAAGTCTACAAAAAGCAGCTTGAAGGATGTTCAAGATCAATAGTGAAGATTAATTGACAAAGAAAGATCAAAGTAAACACATAATGCCAAGATATGCTAAGCCAGAAATGAAAGATACACTTTTCTTAAAATGGAAATGACAAGTGATAGTTTACTAAAGTTAATAGCATGTCTTATTGTACAATGTGTAAACCGGTAGTTATCTAAATTATAAAGTTAATACTGGTCCTTTAGTCAGAGGTAACAATTTAGATATAAGATCTTGTAACACGCCCAAGAAGAAGCTAAGTTCTTTATCAACAAATAGCCTAGAAATTTTGTAGCAAAACATTCTTAATTTTAGTATAAAATTAAGTGAGTTTTGAAAAGATCCGTGTTCTTCATTATTGCATGTTTAATTTCTGCAGTAACATATTTGACTACAAGATTTAATTTACTTTGTTCAACCATAAAAAGTTCAAGAAAAACATAAAAATAGTAAAACACATTCACCCCCCTCTGTGTGTTATTCATTTCCTAACAAGTGGTACCAGAGCAAAATCTGAAAGTAAATAGATTCAAGATCTTGGAAGAATAATTACACAGAAGATCAGTAGCATCAAAATTCCTACCTTTGACAAAGCTAACTACACTCTTTGGAAAAAGAAAATGTTGTTGTTTATCAACTGTATATTCAGATTCTCAAAAATGGGCCCTTCACTCATATGGTTAGAGTTGAAGAAACAACAGATGGTGATATGGTCGTTCCAGCTCATTATGCTCTAAAAGACCCTTGAGTATTCTGAGCCTGAAAAAGAGAAAGTTTCCCTGGATAATGGCTTGCAACTGATATTAATAGAGTCACTTGATAATGTGATGTACAACAACATTGTCAACTGTGACACTGCCAAGCAAATCTGGAAAAGATTGAAATACTCTGTGAGGGAACTGAGGAAGTTAGATTTAACCAAAGAAGGATACTGATTTCACAATATGAGGGTTTCATGGCCAAGCCAAAAGAAAGTATAAATGATGTGTTTGAAAGATTCAATAAGTTGATAAATGACTTGCAGCTCTATGACAAATACTATGATGCTGAAGAAGTAAACTTAAAGTTCTTGCTTACTCTCCCTGATTATTTAGAACAGAAAATCTCAGCAATCAGGAACGAGAGAGACTTGAGCAGAACATCACTGGAAGTTCTATATGGAATTCTTAAAATATATGAACTAGAAATGATTCAAAGGAAATTATTGAGATCTGGTCAAGGACATGTTGTAGATGGCTCAAGTGCTTTAATTATAAATGAAATCCAAACATCTAATGATGAGCCAAGATCTCAAACTCCAGTTGCCTCACCAAGTGGGCAAAGAACAAATGATTCACAGGAACAAGTCATTCTGGAATTGGAAGAAGATGAGTTCTACACTCTTGATGAACTGGATGAGCTAGATCAATCAATGGCCTATTTGGCTAGAAAATTCTCTAATATTAGGGTAAAGAAGCCAAGATACTTCAAGGGTAAAGAACAGTCTTTCAACAAAGACAGCAACTATAAAGGAAAAGGGGAGTACACTTCTGATAGCAAGAATGGTTACAAAACTGGATCTGTTGACAAATCTAAGATAAGGTGCTATAACTATGATGAAGTAGGCCATTTTTCTACAGAATGCAGGAAACCCAAGAAAGCAAAGAAAGACAAAGATTATCTTGAACTGGAAGAAACGTATGAAGCTCTTATGAAGAAACAACAAAGTAAAGCTTATATTGCAGAAGGAAAAAGTTGGGATGATTCTGATAATGATGAAGATGAGGAAGTTGGAAACTATGCTTTAATGGCCTTGGAGCAAGGAGAATCATCCTCATAAAAATCACAGGTACCAACTCTCACTACCATTGATTTAAATATGAGTCAATATAAGGAAACTGTAGAAAAGATTAGCACAGAAATGTTTCACATACATACAAGTATGGTTGCTGCTAATGAAGAAGTCAGCAGACTGACAAAGATAAATGAGAAGCTTGAATGTGAGAAACAAGAAGCTGAATTATTGTTGGTAGAGCTTGTAACTGTAAGACAAGAAAATGCATATCTGAAGAAAAAGCTCAAGTGTGCAAGTAAAATTGAAGCAGTGCTAAGGGAGAAGCTGGAAAATAATGAAGTTAAGTTGAAATCCTTCAAGAATGCATCTGATTTAATTGGACAGTACCATGAGAAAAATAAGCCATGTGCAAACATTGCTATTGGTCTTGACTATGATGCCTTGAACAGCAAAAAGAAAGACATAGGTGACAAAGGAAAAGTGACAGAAAATGAAAATGTCCCAGCAATGCTGAAAAAGGTAGTCTCACCTATGTTCAAGCCATGTAAAGTTAATTTAAGTGAAGAAGAGTTGATTATCAAGCAAGAAATTACTGATGAAGATAAAGAGAAGAAAAATGCAGAATCTACTCCATCTTCCAAAGTTGAAGAGAAGCTCATGGATAAATAAAGTTCCAAGACACCTGTCAAAGAGACCAAGACTGAAGATGCAAGAAAGAAGAAGAAAAATAGAAATGGGAAAATTGGGATAAACAAAAGCAATAATTTTACTTATGTTGCAGATGCTCTAATAAAGAAGTGTGAAAAATGTTGCTCTGTAAATCATCTAACTCACCTTTGTAAAAAAGTTGTTAGGAAGCCAGCTGAATGAGCATGCAAGTATAATAAATCAGATGCAAATGATCCCTACTCGTTTGGTGACAAGTTTGACTATATCCCTTGCAACTTGAAAGTGATCAAGAGTTGCCACAAACCTGAGAGTAGATCTTAAAGACATAAAAATTGGGTCTACATCAGATAGGAAAATGCACAATAGTCATTGAATTCTATTTTATCTGAAACAACTCTTTCTACTTCTGCTAAATCAGTTAACAAGAAAAAAGTACCCAACACTGCTTGGGTTGCTAAACACACTTAAAACTCATTGTGTGCAGGGAAAAGTGAAGAAAGTCATATGGATCATTGATAATGGGTGTTCCAGACATATGACAGATGATAAGGCCCTGCTATCACAGTTTGAGGAGAAGGCTGGCCCTTTGGTGACCTTTGGAGACAACAACAAAGGATTCACAATGGGATATGACTAGATTGTTTCTGAAAATATTGTCATTGATAATGTAGCACTGGTAGCTGGTCTGGAAGTGAATCTTCTCAGTGTTAGCCAATTTGCAGACAAAGGCTTTGAAGTCTTATTCAACAAAAAAGAATGCACTTTTATCAGCAAGAAAACTGGCGAAGTTTCTCTGAAAGGAGCAAGGAAAGGAAACTTGTTTTTTGCAGTCTTGTACTCAAAAAATAAGGATGGAATTTGTTGTTTCTACACCAAGGCATCAGAAGAACAAATTAAGCCGGGGCATTAGAAATTGTCTCACTTGAATTTTAAGACAATTAACACCTTGGTCAAACAGGTGTTAGTAAGAAACATGCCTAAACTGAAGTTTGCTCAAGTTGAAGTTTGTGAAGCTTGTCAGAAAGGAAAAATGAAAAGATCAAGTCACAAGTCAAAAACTATGAATTCTATAAGTGCACCATTGTAACTTGTTCACATGGACTTGTTTGGGCCAGTAAATGTCTTATCAATTTCAAGGAACAAATATGCACTTGTGATGGTGGATGATTTCTCAAGATACACTTGGGTAGAGTTCATGGACTCTAAGGATGAAACTCCACACATCATAATTGAGCACATCAAGAAGCTAGTAAAACAGGATGAAGATCACAATTGTGTAAAAAAGATTGAGAAGTGATAATTGAACAGAATTCAGAAATGCAACATTGAGTGAATTCTGTAAAAGTAAGGGCATTGTTCAAGAATTCTCAGCTGCTAGAACACCTCAACAAAATGGAGTAGTTGAAAGAAAGAACATAACATTAGTTGAAGCTGCTAGAACAATGTTGCAAGATGCCAAGTTTCCAACAAGTTTGAGGGAAGAGGCTGTTAATACTGCATGTTACACTTAGGATATATATCTCATTAACAAGGCACATGGCAAATCACCTTACCCAATCATGTCTAAAAGAAAGCCTACTGTAAAATATCTTCATGTGTTTGGAAGCAAGTGTTACATTTTGAAAGACAACTCTGAATATGTGGGAAAAATTTGACTCAAAAGTTTTTGAAGCAATTTTTCTGGGATATTCATTAAAGAGAACTGCCTATAAGGTCTATGTGATAGATCAAAAGAAGATTATGGAAAGCATATATGTGACTTTTGATGATGATAAGTGTCCATGATTAGAATGCCTTGATGAAAATGAAGCTGAAGCCCTTGCATTTGAAAACCGTAATATTGATAGTGATTCTGATGGTGAAGATGAAGTCAATGCATAACAGATGTTGAATGAAGAGATTACTGAACAACAAAATCATGGGAATGAAAGCTCATCTCAAACACCTGAGTTTGATAGCACAAACTCAGGGGGAGAAAGAGAAGAAGGATCTAGCAGTCATACCAATAATGAAGAAAATGATGAAGGCACAAGTCAAAAAACTCATACAAGGAAGTGGGATAGAATTCACACTAGAGAAGCAATTATTGGCGATTCTACTTCTGGTGTGAGGACTAGAAGTGCAACTGCTAATGAGTGCCTACATGCATGCTTTCTGTCTCAAATAGAACCCAAAAAAACTGAAGAAGCTCTAATGGATTCTGATTGGATATCTGAAATGCAAGAAGTGCTTAATCAGTTTGAAAGGAACAAAGTTTGGGAGTTAGTTCCTGCACCAAAGAATAGAAGCATTATTGGAACAAAATGAGTGTTCAAGAACAAGATGGATGAAAATAGTATAATTACTAGAAACAAAGCAAGACTGGTTGCTAAAGGCTACTCACAAGAAGAAGGAATTGATTATGATGAAACTTTTGCTCCAGTTACATGACTTGAAGCAATAAGGATTTTCCTAGCATTTGCAACACATTCAAATTTCAAAGTGTATCAAATGGATATAAAAAGTGCCTTCTTAAATGGTGAGTTAGAAGAAGAAGTTCATGTACAATAACCACCTGGCTTTGAAGATCCAGAATTTCCAAATTTTATGTACAAGTTACTCAAGGCTCTATTTGGACTAAAGCAGGCACCCATAGCTTGGTATGATACATTATCAGAATTCCTACTGAAGCATGGTTTTACTAGAGGTACTATAGACAAGACTCTCTTCTACAAGAAACATGGGGAAGATATGATCCTAGTTCAGATCTATGTGGACGATATCATCTTTGGTTCTATAAATGAAAAGCTTTGCCAAAGATTTTCTAAGCTTATGCAGAGTGAATATGAAATGAGTATGATGGGGGAACTAAGTTACTTTCTTGGACTATAAGTTAGTCAAAGAAGTGATGGGATCTTCATCAGTCAAACTAAGTATATCAAGGACCTATTGAAAAAGTTTGGTATGGTTGATCACCTGCTTCTACACTTATGTCTACAGCAACAAAGTTGGATGAAGATAGAAAATGCAAGAGTGTAGATATTTCAATCTAGAGAGGAATGATTGGATCATTGCTTTACTTAACTGCAAGTAGACCAGACATCATGTTTGCAATATGTCTATGTGCAAGATTTTAAGCCAATCCAAAAGAATCACATTTGATGATTGTGAAGAGGATTTTCAGATATTTGAAGGGGACTCCAAACTTGGGATTATGGTATCCTAAGGGAACTGGTTTTGAAGCTGTTGGCTACATAGATGCTTTTGAAGCTGTTGGCTACATAGATGCAGATTTTGCTGGATGCAGGGTTGACAAAAAGAGTGCTAGTGGAAGCTGTCAATTTCTTGGACAAAGACTTGTATCATGGTATAGCAAGAAATAACAATTTGTATCAACTTCTACAGCAGAGGCTGAATACATAGTTGCAGGAAATTATTGTGCTCAAGTGCTTTGGATTAGAAATCAGCTAATGGATTATGGCCTAGTATTACACAAAATTCCTATCATGTGTGGCAATACTAGTGCTATATCTATAGTGGCTAATCCAGTTAATCATTCTAGAACAAAGCACATTGAAGTAAGGTACCATTTTATTAGAGAACAAGCTACAAATGGTACCATTGAGCTCATTTTTATTACAACAGAAAAATAATTAGCTGATATTTTTACTAAACCTTTGGATGAATCAACTTTCACTAGACTTGTAGGTGAAATTGGAGATTCTTGAGGATGATATCAATAAAGCTTTGGGCATTCGTACTGACAAGACGGTGGAGGCTCCAACTCCAGATGAGCTGTATGAGTTCATGGACTTCATCAATTACTCTAAGAGGATCAATCTGGCCAGCATGAACAAGAAGTATATGAGGAGGGAATGGTCATTCCTGTTTGATTCTGTGATAAGGGCATTCACTTGCAGAAAGTCAGGATTTAACAATATTTCAAGTGTTGTCCAAAAGCTAGTCTAATCAATGGCCCTCAACAAACACATTAATGTAGGTCACTACATATTGGAGGAGCTAAGCACCAGACTCACAATGCCATTGGAGTCAAGAGGTAAGGAGATCTTTCTGCCTAGATTTATTATGTCAGCTTTAAATTATAAAGTTAATGACATACATATGCTAGAAGGTGTAAACAGGACACTAATTGGTAATTGTAAGTAAGTATCCAAAATTTTATTTGAATCACTTCTTACTAAGAATAAGGTTCTAGTAAGTCTTAAGTTAACACCTTTCATGATGAAAGATTTAAGACTTACCCTTATTATATGCCAGACATGAGAAGTAGTGGAAATCAAACTAGTACAACAATGGTTCCTGAGCCTGTGGAAGCACAAACACAGGCACACCCACAGGAACCTACCCATGTTGAGCCTGTTCCTTCAAAACCTATAGAAGCTAGGAAACCAACCATCTCATCCTCTCAAAAGGATGAGGTGAGTAAAAAGAAGAGAAAGGGGGTAACCATGACAGTTTTGCAAGAGAGTGGTGAGGACCAAATTGAAGCTGAGTCACCCTTGGTCAAAAGATCAAAGAAGAGTAAGAAATCTGAGCTAACCACTCAAAACACCTCTGTACCCTCCCAAAAGGGTGTAATTGTAAAAATGAGGACTAAACAGACTCTAGATGCATCCTCTTAACATGGAGTGTCTATTGAAAAGAGCATTCACCCCAATGCACCTTGTACAGAGTCTGCACAGCCTGCACCTGAAGCAATTCAAGTGTATGGTAGGAGGAATAAGGAGGGCACACATAGTGAGAGCACATCCTTTGAAGCTCCTATATCCATTCGGGGGGAGCTGCCAACAATCACATCTGAGCAACACTCCTTAATCTCTAAAATTTCTTCTCTTCCAACTGCACTTGAATCTGATTCTCAAGTGCAAGAAAAATCAAGTGACTTGGTTCAAGAAACCATGCTCACCACCCAGACACTTAATTTAGATGGTGAGAGGCTAATAACTAGGGTAGACCTTGATGACACCATCAAAACCATTGGGGGTTCATCAGTTTTTACTGAAGACCCTATGAAGATTCTAAATGCACCTTCATGTGCAAATCAGTCTTCACAGACTATAAGGTTTGAGAGTAGTACTCCTGAAGGGGAGCTATCTAAATCCTCTCCAATTCAATTATAGGTTTCTCATGCAGGAACAACTCCCCTCAAAACCCTAGCAGAAATTGCTTTGGCAGTTGATGCTAGGAGTATAATTGCCAATGATCCTGTCATAGGGGAGGCAAGTATAGCACATTCAGGTGACAGTGTGGTGCAAAACACACAAGGGTTAGAGATTGGTGCACATGGCAGTAACCCAGTCAAATCCCTTCCAATTCAATAGGAGGTTCCCACAACTAGTGTGGAACAACAACTAGCCATAACCACAGAGCAATCTATGAGTAAAACTATGACTTCAGTACTGGTGTTTCTGAACCCTCAACTTCACAACCTCAACAACCACAAATCCTATCACGATGGCTGCAAGAATCTGGTTCTCAACCCAAATCTATTGATGATCTTTTAGTAGAACAGATTTCTGGACTGACAAATATCTCACAATATCTACTCACTTCTGATATGAGCAATCAAGACTATCAGACCATCATGCTAACTTACAATGAAGATATTGAAAAATAAAAGGAGAAGATTGTGAATGATGAAGAACATGATGGTAATGTGGATGCATGGCTCTCTCAGGATTTTGTGTTAGAAATGGATCAAGTCTTGGCCAGATTCAGGGAGGAGTATGTTACAATTCTTGGAAGCAATGCAAAGGCCTTGACTCCACAAGAGGTGTATGATGCAGTTACAGAGGTGCACAAATCTAAGCTCAAGGCTTTTCATCTTTTTGGTAAAGCTCTTGAAGTCAAGATGACTGGTCATGAGGATAAAATCAGGAAGCTGGTGAAGGATAAGATGGATGAGATTATACCATCTCAAGTAAAGATCACTTCTAAATTCAAGCAATTTGCTGAGCAAATGTCAAGGATGGATCTTACTATAATTGAGAAGGAAGTCAAAAATCTTAAAAAAATCCTCTATCTCTCTCCATACAGTTTTCCTGCAGTAAATCACTCATTCAAATGACACCAAGGTCAAGCTGGAACAACTTCACCAGAGCAGATATGAGCCTTCAGCCTTGTTTATGGAAGGCATCAAACAGGCTATAGAAGAAACCTTTGGCACATCTACTATTTCTTATCAGCCTGGCTCAACTTCTACAAATATGCAAATCCAATCTCTACAAAACCAAGTCTCAGCAATTCAAGACTCAAATGCTTCTCTCACTATTCAAGCCTTAACTTCACTAGTTCAAAGCCAACAGACAGATAGTCAGACCCTGGTGGATTCTCATAAGCATCTCCAAATGCAAAACTCAGTTGCTTTGGGAGCCATTTTAGGAAAGCTCAACATTCCTCTACCATCACTTCCAGAACAGATAAGGCCTGAGATTCCTACTCCCCTCCTCATGCCTGCCAACAAGACTAAGGAGGAGATATAGGCTAGGCTAGCATAATCAAGATCATCTACTCAACATGTCCAAGGTGCTGAAAAGAGCTTAAGTCAAGAAATTGATATTGGAATGGAGAGGCTTATTAAAGCAGCCGAGGGACCCAGTCTAAGCAGGGAATTTGATGAATTGCTTGAGGCACTCAGGGCTTCTCTTAATGACAATTTCTTCACCTACAAGAAATCCTTGGACATGACAATAAACTCAATAAGGGTGATCTTGGTGACAAAAGACAACTTCAAGGAAAGAAGATAGTGATCAACATAAATGACTCAGGGGTAGACAGGTGTATGCAGGTGTCCCTCAACTGTCTTATCTGTAGGATGGCACATGAGTTAGACATTCTAATAAACAAAGTCAGAGTGGTAATTCATGAAGACACTCTCTTGCTAACAGAATTGAAGAATGCACAAGTGGCTGCTTTCCCAGAAGCTTATCTACATCTTAGCAAGGGAGTGACATACATCTGTCCTGAAAGAGATGTGTCCTAAGTCCAATCATGTATGATGATTTAGGAATAACTTTTATGTAATCTATTTTGATTTCATTGATATTAATAAAAGACTTGTTTTGGTTTTATTGCGGGCTTTATCTATTTAAGTGTTTAAATAAGATATACTATAGTTTAGAGTACACTACTAAAAAAAGACCTTAGACATCGGTTTATGTAAAAAATGTATGATGTCTTCGCGACTGATGTTAAATATTTTTTATCATAGACATCGGTCAAACACCGATGTCTATGTAATATTACACATCATTTCTGGAAAATTTCTGATGTCTAATTCACATTCTTGTTATATAATTATGTAATGTCAAGTTCAGAAATGTAATATTAGGACGATTAGGCCTATTTAAAACTATAACACACAAGCAATATTTATAAATTAACATCGGTTAAAAATAAAAACCGATGTCTCTATCTTCTTAGACATCGGTCTTTGATAAAAAATCGATGTCTCTATCTTATTAGACATCAATTATTTTTAAGTACCCGATGTCAATGTTGACAATAGACATCGGTTATTTTCTAAAAAACCGATGTTAATATGATAAATAGACATCGGGTGTTTATTTTTGAATCGATGTTATTACCCTATTTTTATGTGCTAATATTCCTTTATTAACATCAAATATTTTGTTTTGACTGATGTCTTTGTGATTTTAAGACATTGCTTTTATATGTGTAAACTGATGTGTATTTATGGTTTTTAACATCGGTTCTAAAAACTGGAAACAACCCTCCTGTAATAAGTTTTACAATGCATATACATGAATCGAGTAAAGTAATCTTCTACGACAAATTGATACAAAAATCCCTCCTGCAATAAATTTTATAATGCATGTACATGAATATCTCTAGCCGTAATTACATTTACTCAAGTAAAAATTAACAAGTTTATATGAATTACATTTGGTCAGATGAATAATACAAGAGCTACTACATAGTTTCTATCAGACTACTACTACTATACTTTGTCAGATCATTGTACATGTCCTTGCATTTGTAGACATTCTTTCCAAGTGATTTAAGGAACTCGTTAGACATACCAAGAGTGCACTTGAGCTCAAATATTTTTGTGTCTGAATACAAATTCAAGGTACTAGTACTTTACATGGCATTAGATTTGCAAATTACGGCTTCTTTACTTGGAAGGATGAACTTTATTTGCATTAAAAATTTGTAGAAAATGGAAGTGTAGACCTTACCCTTTTCTTCTAGACCATTTCCGTAAAGGGCCTTTCTCTCTATGTAATAGCATGTACCAGACATCAATGGTCCTATGAGTCCATCAATTCCAGGCCATTTTAACTGTAAATAATAATGACAAAGTATCCCAAACAATGTTACTTCATACATTCCTCCAAGTCATAGCTAAAATGTACCGTGAATTGCTTATAATACCCGATACCCTAAACTGCATAACCAAATACCCTCACCATATTATGCTATATCCAAATTGACATAAACAGATCTTTCTATATTTATATAAATAAACCAGAACGGTTAAGGCGTACAATACCTCAAGAGAACATTATCTCAAAATGCAGTTATATAAAATAAATGATAATTATGAATTAAGTTATTAAGTTATAATGTGACACTAACAAAAGAACATGAACGTGATGTTCCAACAGAAATAAACTATCACTTTAGGCTTATATATATCTGGAAAAAATTCAGTGAAATCAGAATATTACTTTATTAAAGAGAGAAGAACTTGTAGGTCAAAAAAAAGTAATTGGTTTCACTTTTCCAACAAAAAAATGATATTCAAAGAAAAAAAAGGATATAAAATTGGAAAGCTTATACGGACAAAAAATGAGTTTCCAATGAAGACCTTGTAACAACCTCAAGAATAAAAGATAAAAAAGGCAAACCTCCAACTCTCAAGCTGCCTTCTCACGTTGCAGTATACGTCTCTCAACATTCTCAGCTTTCTTCAGCTGTTGTTCAACTTCCGTGAGTTTCTCCTTTTACCCTGGAACGGGCATATAACAGTTAGCTAATAAAAAGAGTATAAGTTCAACCTATACTAGATCTAAATGATTTATAAGTATATGTTTTCCTCAAATTATTAAGAATAACTGCATTACATAAATAATTTAAATAAGCAAAAGAACTAAAAGAAAACAAAACAGGACAGGAATGCGATAAAAGGGCTCGTTGACGTGAAGTAAGAGCTATATCTTTTCTGCTTTCGGCTGGAAAATTGGTGATATCTTTTCGAAGCCTTTTCTGCTTACCCTCTGGTTCCCCTTTAGGCATTAGTTTTTTATCCTCTTCATAATTTGTGTCATCCCCCACCCTCTTCGATTTGGCCATTTTACCATCTTTAGAACTGCCTTCACTAGAACCATCCTAAAATACAACCCGTAAAAAGGATCAAGGATCTGAATTCAAGGGACTACAATAGCACAAACTCCATTGTATCCAGCTGAGCAAGTTAGCAACGAGAAAATTATATATAAGTGGTAAAGCATCTATTAGTTACCTGATATCAATTGTCATGACATCAGAATTGTTTTTTTTCTGGAGGAAGATCATAATTTGGTGAAAAAACCTGTAACACCCCCAAATCCGGGGTCGGGGATTTGGGTTGTCATGAGTTCCATTTCCCTTATCAATACTTAGTCTTAACAGTCAACCAACTACTGCGTACTG
Organism: Apium graveolens; assembly: GCF_009905375.1. Classification (NCBI taxonomy): domain Eukaryota; kingdom Viridiplantae; phylum Streptophyta; class Magnoliopsida; order Apiales; family Apiaceae; genus Apium; species Apium graveolens. Next base: position 271,801,003 of record NC_133649.1, read on the forward strand.
TGACCCCAGAATATACACACACCACAAGTTATAGTCTCAGAGATGAATACCAAAAATAATACAAGTCATTTTATTCCACAATTATAAGTCATCACACCTCAAAAGGTTTTCTGAATAAATTTACATATTCTTTGCCATTATTACAATTCATAATATACATAAGTCTGGTACATCAATAGTTGAAAACCTAGCCTATTGGTAGTCCCTACCTCAGCTACGGCGGCATCAACGCCTACAATAAACTGCGGAACGTTTCCTATCCGCTCGTGAATTGGGAGCTTGAAACTGTTCATCTTGTCTATCTGTTGTTGTGTGATGAAAGAAGAAAGCAAGGGTGAGCAACAAGGCCACCGAAATAATATGTATAATAATTAACAATATATGAGCATTCTCATAGTACTCAAAAAGTCTTGGTTAAGAAGAAATGAACCAAGTTGATATCTTAACGCGACCAAGTCGCAAAATATTAAGTATATACATACATATATACTTTTCACAATCTTTGAAATCCTCTAACATGTATAATATACACAGAGTTCAAGTTTATAAGTGTATAAAAATATCGTTGTAAGGTGATCTCATATATCTAACCTTGTCTCAATATTTTTCTGAAAATCTTTGACATGCATAAGATAATCATTTACTAGATATAAGTTCAAAAGATGAAGTTACAAGATACTCCAATATACTTATATCTTTTCCGAATACTACTTGAACTACCACCGTTCAAGTTATAATTAGTTTCAAAAGTTCATCACACTGATGAGACTACAAGATAAGATTTGAATAGATTCAATCCTTGAAATATCATTATAAATAATGAAGTTATGAGATACTTCATTAAGTCCCGATATATATATACACCTATATATATATATACATTTCATACACTCCTTGAAAACCTCTGTTATGAAAATTATAAACAGAGTTGTAATATCCAATGAATTTGGAAAGGAGAAAACCTTGGCATAAACCTGATATCTTGCTGATCAGGCAAAGATACCATTAAGTAACCTTTTCTACTAGTAGATGGACGAATTCCCCACTGGTCATCACCCTGGCCGCAATAGGACCTTATGCTGGACTGCCACTCAGCCACTTACGCATTTGATGGACTCTCACTGAGCCACTTACACTTTCATGGACGCCCACTGAGCCCATGTTGCTTATGCCGACTCAAATAGATGAACTTACTCCCCGAACAATTGGCATGTAATCAAGATGTTTTCTCAAAATAGCAACCTTGTTGCGAATGTAAAATACACCACTGAGCCGGATCCCTCAGGTTTTGAGCGAGTATTTAAATCCCCTTCGAAAGGAAGATCTTAAATATAAAAATGAGTTTTGGGATCCGCTCTAACTTTTAAAAATCATTTTGAAGACTCGAAACATTATTAAGAATGTTTGGAGTACTGCTGATTTATTAAAATAAATCAGTCCCAATATATAAGAAAATATCTGAATATTATTATTTAAATAATATTCCTAAAAAGGATAATCTCTATAAAAATAATCGAAGTAGAAGTGTTAAAACTCATACTTGAAATGGGTATTAAATAACCAAAGATATACTTATACGAAAGTACTATCTTTATTTGAATAATCAAAAATAAGTTTGATTATCGAAACATTATTCTTTAATAAAATAAAGAATATTAATTAGTAAATAATCGGAGTCATAAGTCCTCGAATGAATATTCAAAATAATATTCATTAATAAAATAAACGGAGTCATAAGCCCTCGAATGAATATTCAAAATAATATTCATTAATAAAATAAACGGAGTCATAAGCCCTCGAATGAATATTCAAAATAATATTCATTGATAAAATAAACGGAGTCATAAGCCCTCGAATGAATATTCAAAATAATATTCATTAATAAAATAAAGTTATCGAATAAACCTTATTCGATTCATAGTTTTGAAAACTATATCTATATACATATAAATATATATAATATACTCGGGAACATCGACTCCCGGTTTTAAAAAAATGTCCACCTTTGGGTCACCTATACAAATGGTATACGCAACTACTGCTTATCTCTAGCATAGGTATTATGCAACTGTAAGCATTGAAATTAACAGATAGATAACCAGATTACGAAACAGACATACATATATATACCATATCATCATGCTTCAATATATCGCAAAATTTCCTAATTAACCAACATGCATATATCACAAGGTAATGCATATACATATATACATCACAACAACAGTATAACGGGTAGAAAACTTGCCCGAGCGACTGGGGGTGATAAAAGGCCTGGGACGAGTCTGGTAACCTATAAACATCATATAAGTTGGAATTAAACCAAAGTCGCTTATGAATCTATACTTTAACCAATTAGACCCTAACGTTCGCTTTCGCGCTTAACGATTCACTTAGGTCGCTCGAGTACCCTTGGCTCCACCATTTTTAATAAATTAACCATTAAGAGTATTAAGGAGATTCTTTCGCGAGTACCCTACAAACTGTCTAACCCATTTTACATAATTGTTTCATAACCCAATTATTCATTTAAGGTCCTTAACCAAGGTTTCAAAGTAAGGCGAGGGGTAATGGTTCGATCGCGAAACGCCGTTACTTAAAACGGTCGCTTCTCCTAAACCGTACATCGGATTCAAGCGTACCACATATCAAAACGAAGCTCATAACATGAACTATCTATTCACGGTAATGATCAAAACCTAACAGTGAGTTCACTGGTCCTGATGTTAAGAACAAAAGCAGTCTAAGGTAAATCGGGCATTACGACGGCTATGTTTACGCGATTACCAATTTTTATCCTACTCTGAATCAACCACCAATCAACCCACAATCAACATTACAACCCAAAATACCTCCAAACCTCACCACATCAGTCCATTACTTCATGTTTTAACCAACTCATTCAATCACAACAAAAGCTACTAACCATATTAAGGTTCATTAACTAATAACCAAGATTCAACCATCAAAATCTCTACAAACTCAACCAAACTTTAAACAAACAAGCATCATGCTTCACATATACTATATCAATCATAAACATTCCTAAATACTCAAAACTAAAGCTAGGGTTTGGAGTTTATACCTTCTTGAAGCTCCTTAACACAACACAAGAGCTTTGAATGCATAAAAGAACCTTGATCCTTGCTTGTATAACCTTAAACTTCCACAAAAATTCAAGAAAACTAAAGTTATTTTTTGAAAGTTACTATTCACCATCTTCTTCCTTGAATTATTGGAAGAGATTGTGAAGGAAATGGAAGCTTAGATTCATAGAATAGCTATATCTATACATAAGGAACCTTGGATAATTACCTCACCAATTAACAAAGCTTGGAACTTGAATTTGAATTTTTCTTTCTTTGAAATGGAAAAAAGGCCGAGAGCTTCTTGTTGGATAATGAAGGTCAACTTTGTGTTTTGTGTTTTTGATTTGCTTTGCTTGGTTGACATCCTTTTGTTTGTTTAATTAACTTTTTACCATGGTAAAGAATGAATGGTTCACAATCGACCAACTAATCCCTCCTTTTTTGTCATGCTTAAGTCATCCCCTTATGTCATCATCCCACACTTGTCCTCTTCTTGTTGGTAAGATGACATCACCCTCCATTAACTCTTTGATTAACTCCCAATCACTTGGCTAATGACCGCTGATCTGTTATACGGTTCGCTTAACTTTCGTTCTCGTTTATTGTTCGAGGGATCATACCCGGGATCTTATTACTTGGGTTCCCTTAACCTTTCTCAATACATTAAATTCCTTTTTTATGATCCTCTCTTATAATCCTTGAATTTAAATCCTTTTTATCCTGTTACCTTATACTCAATTCTTTCTGTATCTGGTGGATTTTCGGGAAAAATCAAAGTGTTCGGATTTGGATTATGACGATCTTTACATACACTTATATACCACATAGAGTACTAATGATATCCCAGAAGATCAATAAAAGAACCCCTACATAGTGTGGCATGAAAAATTTTCTTATTCAGCATAATCAGCAAAACACTATTCATAAGGGTTTCAAAAATTCCAAAAATTGGGGTTATTACAAAACCTAATCAAAAGGGAGAGTATATTTGGAATTAGGTAAAAAACAATTGATTCAGTCATTAACTGTCATAAAAACTAAAAAGTGGGCATCCTCATACCTGATTGCAAATTTCGCAAGTGATATCACCTTTTTTGTTGCACCGCCGCTGGATGCACTTCCTATGTGCAAACTGCATTTAGGAACCATACATGTAAAAAACCAAGCACATAACCAAATATAAAAATATTATTCTATTTTAATAACACATTCTTAGAAGTTAGTACACATAGAGATAACAAACTCTCAATGGTTAAGCATGACATAAATATATTTATCATAATTGTAGAATCAAAAGCACAAACTATGACAGACAAATACTCAAGATAACACACAAAGCATGAAATTTCCTCACTGCAATGCCAAGTCTAAAGGAGCTTGTAAACCGGCAAAAAAATCATACTAATGTACTATCAGTATAGCACTGTCACAAGTAATAGTTCAACTATCACAAAATCTAATTAATAAAATTGATGAAAGCCCTTTTATAAAACATGAGTTCTGTGGACATCTAAATACAATTAGATATCTTACAACTTCACAAGAAAATACAGATTAAAGTATCTTAATATGAAATTTGTGTAAACATATAAAAGAAAGCCCAAATAGTCTTTAAAGAAAATGTAACCTAAATGGAATAATAGCAAGCTGATATTTTTCCAGATTCTAGTCAAACAAGAATACAAGAATACATTCTAGTATGTGCTATTCTACGTACTAGAAAATCAACTATACCGACTTGAATTTCAGATATAATGTTTTGCAAGAATGCTAGTAAGTCAGAACCTATACCAGAAGACATAATATAGCACAATTAGATTTCATATTATTTATACAAGCATGTAGTTTTTTATTCTTTGGAGTTAAAAACTCGCCTGATAAGATAAGATAAGTATACAATCAATCATCCTCAACAAAAACAAAAGTCTCATTTATCAAAAAAAATAGGCTTGCTATGAGACACAATCAATTAAAAAAGATTGAATGCATACTTGAATTCTACAAGTGACAAAAAATCAAATAAACTCAAAACTATAATGCTCCAGAATCAAGATAAGTTAAATAATATTGAATAATAATGGTTTTACTTGGATTTATAAGATAACAGCACACCTGGATAATTTGCTTAGGCAATGGCCGATGAGAACCTGATATTTTAAGTTCTCTCTTATGTAACACCAGTCCTAGGTGCATCTCTTTAAATAACACGCGTAAATCTATCATCTTTAAGAAGATTATGAGTCTCCAGACTATTGTCCGCGTCATAACGGAATCTCCTCATTGCACCACTAGCATCATAACGCCCTACTCGATGGTTTATCTCATGCCTGTCATTAAGTTTCATTTTCTCATCATCGCATCCTTCACGATTAGGTCCTCTTCCAGTGTTGTAAGCCTGTTGAAATCAAAAGAGTAAATTTATCTCATTATACATTCAAAAAACATAAAATAAATCAAGAAAAACTAGTAAAAAACACCCCACAAAATCTTAAACATAAAAATTCAAAATAAGAACTTAAAATCCAAAACACGCACAATAAAATCAAAGAAACACAAAATCAAATGTAAAAACATACTATTACTTAAAACTTTAAACGGACAAAAATCGGAAGATATCAACCAGAAAAAAAAATACATACAAATATCAAACCTAATTGATATATTTAAGCAAAGCTAAATATATATACACAAGAACACAATCCTAATTTATTATCAAAAAATAGGGATTTATGTAAATATATATACATGCATATTTAAAACAACTCAAGAAAAAATATAAAATTAGAGTACAAACCTTATGAAGCTCAATGAATCTGAAAACCTGTTCAAAAAAGGGAAAAACCCATTAAAATTTATGAAAAAATCTAATTGAACAAATTTAACCTAATCGAACATACAAACCTAAATTAACAAACATACCTGTTCAGAAATTAGGGTTTCTCGTAGATGGAGTTTGATTAATTGATGGTGTTCTTCAATTTGGGGTTTAATTAAAACCCTATGTACTTACTATAAACTGATATGGTGTGTGTGTGAGAGAGAGAGATGGAAGAGAGATAGAGTGAGAGAAGCAGAGAGATGGAAGAGAGAGGGAAAGAGAACCAGAGAGAGCAGAGTGAGCTCATAGAGAGAGAAAGCAGAGAGGGTGAGAGTGAGTGAGAGAGAGAGAGCAGAGAGAGTGAGAGTGAGTGAGAGCCAGGAAAAAGAATTAGGGGGAAACGGGTTTTTTTTTGGTTAAGGGGGGAATATTTGGGGAATAAAGGGGGGAAAGTTTCCGCGTATTTTTTTTTAATTTTTTTAAGTTAACCATCGACAACGGTTGTAAAATATAATCGATGTCTATAAAACAAAGACATCAGTTACATAAAAAACCGATGTCTAACTAACGTTTTTCATTTTTGAAAAATAACTATAGACAACGGTTATTTTCTGGACCGATGTCTAAAATAAGCAGTAACATCGGTTTTAAAATAACCGATATCTAAATATAACTTTAACACCGGTCGTCTGAGCAATCGATGTCTATTGACAGAATTCTAGTAGTGGTAAAGCTTTTTATGAATTATGATGAGATCATAATAATGAGACCTAAAAGATGATAACTCTAAACTTAAATATTTCCTGATCGTAGGATTACTAATTGGTAATTAGTAATCCGCAAAGATCGGTACATACTATGCTTGCTTCATTATGAAGGATGTCTGTTCTCATAGACATTTGTGTTGTGACACTATAGCTAGTATGTAGGTGCTTATTATAGAATAAGTTCACTGAACATGACTCACACAGCTGAACAACTGATGGAGTTCACTCACGTGTCAGCAGTTGTTCACATAGTAATAGTTGTACAAGTATCCTTAGACTTGAGGTCATCATAGTCATCTTGTGTGCACTGAACTATGCTTTGGTTTAGTTCTTAGTCTCCAGGGACAATTATAAGGGCTCTACTGGGTATAGGAATTTGTACACGAAGATAGTGTATGATCAATAAAAGATCTACCCCTTCCAGTGAAGGAAGAGAATGTTCAATGCTGATCCACTTATGCTAGTTGAGGAATCTCTGGCCAGATTGAATGAAATTAGAAATGAGTTTCCAATTTACATTAAATAGAACTAAGCATAGTGAATGGGAAAGCAAATGATTAAATAAGATAGGCTTGACAAAAGATCCATGCCTTGTATTTAATCGTGACATTGCAGGGTAGAAGGAATTGATTGTACGGTAACTATTCACTGAATAGGTTCTTGGTATTCTAAGGAGTGAATTCGTATTATCCGGATAGTCGCGATATGCTGAGAAGTATCCCTCACGATGTAGAATAAATATGATTAATTAATTAATCATATTTAATGAATTAGAGAATTTATATAAATAATGATAAAATAGTTTTTGATAGGGATAAATAAATCTTGATTACATAATTAAATATTACAGTAATTATAAATGGTTTGGGCTGCAAGGCCCACTAAGAAGATGTATGACATTCAGACCAAAAAGGTCAACACATTGATCAGGCCTGATGGACCAGATCAGGCCTGATGGAACAAAGAAGGCCCAAAAACCCTGTATATTAATTAATTTCGTAATTAATTATAAAGGGAAAAATCAGCTATTGAGAAGAGTCCCGATAAGGATATAAATCCTTGCAGATTAGCCTCAAGGGGACCTAAAAGGATAAGGAATCAGTTTCCTACTATCTAGGACTCCAAAGTCCATTCTAATTATGAGACTTGCCCACCAAGTCTCCTATATCAAGTCCAATTCGAGGACCACCAGCATCTATATAAGGGGCCTCACCCCACAAATCAGAACTACATTTTTTTTGACTTGATCCTTGGCAATCAGCAAGGTACGTAGGCATCTTGTTAAGGCAGATTAAGTCGCGAAACACAAGAGCAGTCAAATCGAGCCTCGAAGCTCACGTTCCTTAATAATAAATACAACGATTATATATATTAGTTTTTAATCCATAACAGTTTTATTATTATTTATTTCTACTACCGGCTTAATACTGAACCTATAGGGTCACACCATAAAAGAGAATGATTTAATGGTGGAGGAATTAATTAATAATGGCTCGTAATTATTTATTTGTGAAATAAATAATTAATTAGAAAATTTAATAATTGATTAAATGAGATTTAATTAATTATAAATTAATTATGAAAAATTCTTAATATTATTAATTAAGAATTTAATTTTGGAAATTAAATCAAGTGAGAGAATTATTTTTCTAAAGTATTTAGAAAAAGGGATTAATGATTAAAATATGTTTTAATTATTAGTTAATTGGTTAATAATAATAATCAATTGAAGGGTTAATAATAATAATATTTTATGGAAAATTTTCAGCTGAAAATTTTGCCTATAAATATACTATTATAAACCCTATTTGCCTCAACCCAAAAAAATAAAAACCCTAATTCTAAAGTAGAAAATAGAGGGAGGCAACTAATTCTCTCAACCTCTTCCTCCTCCATCACATTGTAATCTTGGTGGATAACGGTGCAGTGCTTCACACGTGAGGAGCAGCTGTTAGGGATCTCCGCTCGTCGCTCTTGGATCGCTTTTAAAGGTTAGAAACGATCCCATATGATTTAATCACGATTTGTATGCTATTATATGGATTTTATATCAAGAAAATTGTTTTTTCATGCTTCTGTGTTGATTAAAATCCTACAATGGCATCAGAGCTTAGGTTGTATGCATATAGATCTGTGATAAAAATTTCAGAATTTTATGATCTTGTATGAATTTATTATGATTTTTGCAAGTTATATCATGGATCAATTATGATTGATTAGAAATTGTTTCTCAAAATTGTTTTGACTGTAGATCTGGGTTCTACAAGTATTGTAGATCGTCTGGGTATTTTTTTCATAATTTTCTAATGTGTGGATTAATCATTATGATTTTTTGAAGTTGTTTTAATTAAATTCATAATTAAATATACATATATATTTAATCTGTTAGTATATATGTATATTACTCACCTGCTGTAAATTAAAGAATAATTATGCTGTACTGATGTTGATGGTGGGAGGCTCGCTATTCGGTGTTAGACTGACAGGCGGCGGCGGCGGCTGGTGATTAAACAAATTTTTTTTTCAACGATCTGCTGTGCTTAGCGCGTGAAGCGCAGTCGCTGGGGGGGGGGTTGGGCATTCCGTGAATGGGTTACACTGTGTCGCGCATTTACGGAATGCGTTACACGCATTAAAAGGCTCAAATGTGTTGAAACGCATTACCGGAATGCGTTACAGCCCTTGTAACGCGTTCCTGTAATGCGTTACATCCCGACTATCCACATTAAATTTGATTTTATGGGAGTTTCGTAACTCCGTTTTGGGTGTACAATATATCGTTGGATTCGTTTTTCCGAGACAAATGTAATGGAGTGATTAAATTTTAATTTATATAAAAGTTTTGAACTGTTTGTATTCCCGAAAGTGTTTTAAAGCATGTTTTAATTGTTTTAATTGCTTTTAAATGCTATAATAAATTCATACATCATTATATAAATGTGTGACATGATAATTGCTTGCATGCTTACTTATTTATTTATTTTTATATATGAGATATATGCCTATGTTTACCATGCGATGATAGATTTAGGTGAACTTAAATCAATATAAGGCGTGCTCTAGAAAATCTAGAATATGAATCGTTTCTTGCCTTAACAATAATATTATGAATACAATCATGAGATTCTTGTGTTTATGAAACACGTAATTAAATATGAATTTTCAATATTGAGAGAAAGGATGATTCTGTCAAAAGCAGATTTCTATCTGTAAGAAAGGGGTATTAAGTGACGCCTCTTGACAATGCTCCCCCCGATCTGGGAATCATCTGATTATCGATTATTGATTTGAAATATTTAATTTAAAAGGAAGAATATCTTTATAATATGATTATGATTGTAACGTAGTATAATCCATCTAAAATTAAATAATATCAATAGTAATTGGCCAATGACACAACGGGCTTGTGTCGGTCAAAGCCTTCCAACATAGTAGAAAGTAGTTCTTATTTTTGAATCATTGTCGTTTCGTGCTACAGCCGAGGGCTTTGATTTCGAAATAAGAAATACTTGTCTATTACATAGAGATGTGTGCATTGAATTAGAATCTAAAGGTCGTTGCGTGCTGCAGCCATGGGCCGTTGGAGACTGATTCAATTGTACGAAATGTTGGGTTAGACTTGACTTAGAATATTGAGTCTGTCGTGCTACAACCGTGACTCAATTATTCAAGAGGCTAAAGTTTTATTAGGGAATAACATAAGATGTAATTGACAAGAGTTGTCTGCCTATTGAACATCACATAACGTTTCGTGCTACAGCCAAGGTTGTGTGATGGAATGTAGGATCCCTATTCCCACTAGCATTATGAATGCTTAATTTTCACTTAGGGGTAGTATAAATTAGATAAACTAGTGGGAGCCACTTATGAATAAAGACCCGATTCATATAGTATTTTGAAATGAAATTGAATATTTGCTAAGTGTTGTTATATGTTCATCATTTACAGATTTACTATATACGTTATATCTTCTGCACTATCACTCCGGAGCATACTAGATGCTCACAAGTTGACTGGTCCTAATTTTGCTGACTGGCTTCGAAACTTGAGAATTGTTCTCAGGGTTGAGAAGCTGGAATATGTGCTTGACTCACCTAAGCCTACTAAACCTGCTAGCGATGCACATAATGATGAACATGTTGTGTATCGTAAGTGGATAGATGATGCAAATGTTGCTCAATGCATCATGCTGGCGTCCATGAACATTGAGCTACAGAAGCAACATGAGCATATGGATGCTCACACTATCCTTATGCATTTATAAGAGTTGTATGATGTGGCAGGGAGGACAGCTCGATATGAGATTTCGAAGGAGCTGTTCGGTTGTAGGATGTCTGAGGGATCATCTGTGAATGACCATGTACTTAAGATGATCAATTTGATTGAATGTTTTGGATAACTTGGTTTTGCCATGGATGGGGAGCTGAGCCAAGACTTGGTCTTGTGTTAGGGCAAAAACACGCGCTAATATTCACGCAAGTATACGCGTTCACAAGCAGTATAAGATATAAATCAGATTCGTTCCCACAAAGACTGGTTTAGGTTAAGTTCAATTTATGCACCTATGCAACAATGTATGGTTATCGCTCAATGCTAAGACAAATAACAAATTGGGTTTTGATTAAACTAAGAGATTATACTAAATAATATTAACTAAGAGAATTGAGGTTGAATGACTATATATGACAAATATGGGATTCTAACTTCATTAAATACTTCATTTAATAGCCTTTTCGTTCTTAACCTTAGCATGTGATGGTGATGACACTAATCAACTAACACGAAACTGATAAACGCCAACTTTCATTGCACGAGTACCATTCTACCAGACATCCACAAAAGAGATAGAAGCTGAACATGCACCAATTATATTGAGACCCTATATCTCTATAGAATTTGACAACATAACGGTTTAAGCACAAGTTATCTATCTTGATTACACAGGGCAAGTAAAACGGTTAGAGTTACCTACGAATCATGCATACACATCCAATGAACCTATGCTAGCATGGCAAGTTCTAAACCTCTATATTCATTGTCGCTTCAATAGAGATTAACACGCTATCTTATATGTTAGCTACGCACATAAGATGAATAAGCACAACCAATACTAGGATATCAATCAATCACCAGACACCAAGATATCGAAACAATTAATTATTGAAATCCATAAGTAAATCCGCTAGAACCCCATGATAACGATTAGCCCATAATAGAACTCATCGTCACCATGGGTTCATATGAAAGCATGGTATAAAACAAGGTCTTAATAAATTGAATAATAATTAAAGTACAAATAAACGAGATCTGGGTTCAACAAGAACGAAAACGAGCATCCAAAGTTACAACTTATTCAAAGAATCACAAGTTGAAAATAAAATCTTCTTTTTAGGAGTTGTTCTGTGCTTCTAGGTCTTCTCCTTGGTATTCCAATCTTCCCGGATGATGAAAACCCTTTTTTTAAGTATATATACGCCCCTAGTGGACCTGGACCCTTAAAATCGTTAAATTCCACTCAAAAAAGGCTTTTTCAGCGAAATCAGCGACCAGCCGCGCCCTGAGCGGCCGCTCAGCTCTGCTGAGCGGGCGCTCAGCTACCGACTGGGAAAATTTCTGATGAATCTTGTTTTGGCCATAACTTGAGTTCTACTCATCAGAATTAGGCGATTCAACTGCCCACGCGAAGCTAACGTGATTCTCTACAACTTGTCAATGGCCTTGGCTTCCAATTCTGATCAATTTTCATCATATTTCCTTTAAAAGCTCTTTTCTTTATTTAACTGATACCTGAAATGCAATAACACAAAAACACATCAAAATACCAATAACTTGAGTCCAAAACACCAATTTAAGCTTGTAATAAAGCATTCCAAGTGGATATAAAATCCACTTATTACACCCCCAAACTTGAATCGATGCTTGTCCTCAAGCATAAACAGACTCAAAACTACAAAACAAACCTAATGCATGAATGCAACTACGTGAATGCAACTAAATGACAATGCAATCGATCCCCTAATAATAACCATAACCAAATGAATAAGCCAATGCCTCTAAGAATGCAATGACTTTAAACAGAGCTCGAATAAATCCCACAAACCAACTCACAAACCAGAAATGTGCGTGTGTGGATGCTTAACAGATATCTCTCGATACTAGATCAATAACCATAACTTATCTATCATCGAAACAATCAAAAGTTTATAAACAGAATAGACAATAAACGCATTATGACTCACAACACCTCCTTTCTACTAGAGTTATACAAGGATTCACACTATTATTGAACACATAGCAAAAATGCTTATTTGACCGTGCAATGAATGGGGTCCCAAAAGACTTATGCAATAATACCCATGTAGCGAGCGTTAGGTTAGCGGATCCCGGACTATAAAAGCCTTAGGTCACTAGGCACAAAGTCCCCTAGAACTTAATAACTCGAGTATTAAAGAGCTCACTCTTGATCAATTATGCATAAACACATACTTTTTTTCTTTTTTTTTCTTTCTTTTTCAACAATTTCTGAATGAGTGTGTTTCGCTCCATCTCATTTAACCCTAGACTACTCATAAAAATATGAGCCGGCTACTAGCCATTTGACGCCTAACCTTACAACAATTAGCAATGAAATCCAAGTTTTTCTCCAAATAAAAAAAATCAGTGTTTTATGTCATTACGAGAATATCACAAATTCTAAATATAACCAAGTGATTAAATCTCAACAACAAACAAGTATGATCATGATCTAGATCAAAAGCAACCCTATAAGATTTTATGAAAATATTTGTTTCTAACATGCAAATCAATTCATTAGGACTTAAACATCCCTCCATTCGTCATCACCACACTGAAATTAAAATCAACTTATCAAATATCATAGTTCATCTTAAGGGATCATGCTAAATATGCATGCAAATGCAACTATATGAAATCACATAAAAACAAACAAATATGTCCTAAATGAACAATCATGCAAAAATATGAATGAACTACAACTAAACATGCAATATGAATCTATATGGACACACACTACTAATCCTTACATTATCACCCCAAACTTAAAATTTTCAATGTCCTCATTGAAGGTAATAATAAGGATTTCAGGCATACCTAACTAGCGGGAGAGTCACCCTCGTCGGGTGGAGGATCAGGTGGCCAATCAACCTCGCCACCAGTGTCTCGGACAACAGTACCCAAAGCCTGTGTCAAATCTGCAGTAAAATGACGGTGAATGTCATGCATGGCCTCCATACGCCTAGTCAATCTTCTGTACTGCTCTTCACCAACACCAGTCCTATCAACTACCTGTGGCGTATGAGAAGAACCATCTGTAGGTAGTGGAAGACCCGTTTGGCCATCCTCTATATCATCAAAAATATATCTCAACCCCTTGTCAGGGGGTGCACCTCAGAATGCATAACTCAAGTGATCTAGCAGTGGGTTGAGCTCAAGTGTGGGAGCATCTTCAACAGACGACTCGAGACGCTCCTGAGAAATTTTTAGCTCTGCTAACCCAAGAGAATCAAATGGCATATCCAACTTCCTCTTCCACAGAGGTGCATTCAAAACCTGTAGTTGCTCTACTTTAAAGCACTCCTCTTTAGCTGTGGGTAACTTTATTTCCTTGAACACATTAAAAGTGACCTTTTGATCGTAAACCATCATCGAAAGCTCTCCTTTTTGTACATCGATCATAGTTCGGCCTGTAGCCAAGAATGGTCTTCCCAAGATGATGGGAATCTTCTTATCTTCCTCGAAATCAATAATTACAAAGTCAGCAGGGAAGAAGATTTTATCCACCTTGACCAAGACATCCTCCACTATACCTCGTGGATAAGCGATGGAATGATTAACTAGTTGTAATGACATGTATGTTGGTTTTGGATCAGGCAGACCAAGCTTCTTGAAGATAGATAAGGGCATTAGATTGATGCTAGCTCCTAAATCACATAAACACTTGTCGAACGACAAGTTTTCGATGGTGCAAGGAATAGTGAAAAGCTTCCAGGATCTTTAAGCTTCGGAGGCAACTTCTGTTACAGCACAGCACTGCATTCCTTCGTTAGAGAAACTGTCTCTAAGTCATTGAGCTTCACTTTCCGAGAGAGAATACCTTTCATAAACCTCGCATAGCTAGGCATCTGTTCAAGAGCTTCAGCGAAAAGTATGTTGATATGAAGTTTCTTGAACACCTCCAGAAACTTAGCAAATTGCTTATCCAGCTTTTTCTTCTGCAACCTCTTAGGAAAAGAAGGTGGAGGATAGATCTGTTTCTCCCATGTATTACCCTCAGGAGGAGTGTGTTCCACAGTAGTCTTCCATGGTTCCACCTCTGCTTCCTTCTGCACTTCTTCAGCCACGACTTCAGATTCCGGAACTTGAGACTTTTCAGGCTCTTCGTCTTGCTGAATTTGGGGGCTTGCAACCTTACCAGACCTTAAGGTGATGGCGTTCACCTGTTCTTCAACTTCCCTCTTGCCTGGATTGGCTTCTGTATCACTAGAAAGCGTTCATGGTGGTCGATTCAATAAGGCATTAGCAATTTCCCCTATTTGGTTCTCCAAAGTCTTGATAGAAATAGTCTGGCTTTGGCATATAAGAGCATGGTTTTTGTACATAAGCCTCAACTCCTCCAATTTAGATTTTTCATTCGAAGATAGACCTGCATCATGAGTTTGTTGTTGAAGTTGGAGCTGTTGTCTTGGTGTAAATTGTTGCTGAAAACCAGGAGGGTTGAATTGTTTTGCTCCAAACTGCTGGAACGGTTGTTGCATCGCATTCTGATTGTTGCTCCAGCTGAAGTTAGGATGATTCCAGTTGTCAGGATGATAAGTGTCTGGAACTAGTTGCTGCGATCTCTGAAAGTTGCTCATAAACTGAGCTGAGTCAATAGATATAGCACATTGCTCCGTCACATACGGACCTGCACATAGCTCACAAACACTAATTATCTGCTTAACACCATAGTTAGCCAGAGAATCGATCTTCATAGACAACGTCCTTAGTTGAGCAGTGATAGTTGTAGCTGTATCCACTTCAAGAACTCCTGCTACCTTGGCCTGTGGACATCTCTGGGTTGGATACTGATATTCGTTAGCATCCATCAGTTCAATTAGATCATAAGCTTCCTCATAGCTCTTTGCCCATAATGCTCCACCTGCTGCTGCATCGAGCATGGGTCTGGACTGTGCTCCCAACCCATTGTAGAAATAATTGATGATCATCCAATCAGGCATTCCATGGTGATGACACTTCCTAAGCATCTCCTTGTAGCGCTCCCAAGCTTCATATGAAGATTCTCCTGATTGCTGCGCAAATTGAGTAAGAGCATTCCTGATTGCAGCTGTCTTTGCCATAGGGAAGAATTTAGTAAGAAACTTCTGAGCAAGATCTTCCCAAGTAGTAATCGAACCAGCTGGTAGAGAGTGTAACCAGCTCTTAGCCTTGTCCCTCAAAGAGAATGGGAATAGTCTCAGCTTTACAGCATCTTCAGAAACACTGTTGAACCTGAAGGTGTCGCAGATCTCTATGAAATCCCTAATGTATGTATTGGGATCTTCCGTTAAAGAACGCCCAAACTGAACTGAAGTCTGTACCCATTGAATTATGCCAGGCTTGATCTCAATGGTATTAGCTGTGATAGCTGGCCGGACAATGCTAGATTGAATGTCATTGATCTTGGGTTAAGAAAAATCCATTAAGGCTCTCGTTCGTGCTGCTGGATCTCCCATTGTAATGAGTACCTGAAACATAAACAAATAAACCGTGAAAGTAAAAGAATCCGAGTCAGTGTACTTTAACGACCACTGATGACAAGCACATGAACTAAAAATTAACACCGAGTCCCCGGCAGCGGCGCCAAAAACTTGTTAGGGCGAAAACACGCGCTAATATTCACGCAAGTATACGCGTTCGCAAGTAGTATAAGATATAAATCAGATTCGTTCCCACAGAGACTGGTTTAGGTTAAGTTCAATTTATGCACCTATGCAACAATGTATTGTTATCGCTCAATGCTAAGACAAATAACAAATTGGGTTTTGATTAAACTAAGAGATTATACTAAATAATATTAACTAAGAGAATTGAGGTTGAATTACTATATATGACAAATATGGGATTCTAACTTCATTAAATACTTCATTCAATAGCCTTTTCGTTCTTAACCTTAGCATGTGATGGTGATGACACTAATCAGCTAACACGAAACTGATAAACGCCAACTTTCATTGCACGAGTACCATTCTACCAGACATCCGCAAAAGAGATAGAAGCTGAATATGCACCAATTATATTAAGACCCTACATGTCTATAGAATTTGACAACATAACGGTTTAAGCACAAGTTATATATCTTGATTACACAGGGCAAGTAAAACGGTTAGAGTTACCTACGAATCATGCATACACATCATGAACCTATGCTAGCATGGCAAGTTCTAAACCTCTATATTCATTGTCGCTTCAATAGAGATTAACATGCTATCTTATATGTTAGCTACGCATATAAGACGAATAAGCACAACCAATACTAGGATATCAATCAATCACCACACACCAAGATATCGAAACAATTATTTATTGAAATCCATAAGTAAATCCGCTAGAACCCCATGATAATGATTAGCCCATAATAGAACTCATCGTCACAATGGGTTCGTATGAAAGCATGGTATAAAACAAGGTCTTAATAAATTGAATAATAATTAAAGTACGAATAAACAAGATCTTGGTTCAACAAGATCGAAAATGAGCATCCAAAGTTACAACTTATTCAAAGAATCACAAGTTGAAAACAAGATCCTCTTTTTCGGAGTTGTTCTGTGCTTCTAGGTCTTCTCCTTGGTATTCTAATCTTCCCGGATGATGAAAACCCTTTTTTTAAGTATATATACGCCCCTAGTGGACCTGGACCCTTAAAATCGTCAAATTCCACTCAAAAAAGGAATTTTCAGCGAAATCAGCGACCAGCCGCGCCCTGAGCGGCCGCTCAGCTCTCCTGAGCGGGCGCTCAGCTCTTGGGCGGCCGCTCAGCTCAGAGCTGAGCGGGCGCTCAGCTATTGACTGGGAAAATTTCTAATGAATCTTGTTTTGGCCATAACTTGAGTTCTACTCGTCAAAATTAGGCGATTCAACTGCCCACGCGAAGCTAACGAGATTCTCTACAACTTGACAATGGCCTTGGCTTCCAATTCTGATCACTTTTCATTATATTTCCTTTAAAAGCTCTTTTCTTCATTTAACTGATACCTGAAATGCAATAACATAAAACACATCAAAATACCAATAACTTGAGTCCAAAACACCAATTTAAGCTTGTAATAAAGCATTCCAAGTGGATATAAAATCCACTTATCATCTTGCAATCACTTTCGAGTTTGTTCTAGCAGTTTGTTGTGAACTTTCACATGAATAAGCTGAATGTCAGCCTGCCTGAACTCCACAACATGTTGAAGACTGCGGAATCGAATTTTCCCCCCTAAGAAGAGTTCTGTTCTTCTAATTGGTGAAGGTTCCAATCCTAAGAAAAGGAAGAAGAACCCTTCCAAGAAGAAGAAAGTAGGTGAGAAAAAGCCGGTTCCACCAAAAGCTGAAGACCCCAAGAGCAAAGCTGTTTGCTTCACTGTAACAAGGTGGGGCACTGGAAGAGGAACTACAAGGTTTACCTTGCAGAATTGAAGAAGAAGAAGGGTAGTGAGACTACCGCTTCTGATTCAGGTATGTTCATGATCGAAGTTAATATGTCACTAAGTCAATTTTCTACTTGGGTATTAGATACCGCCTTGTGGTTCTCATATTTGCAATTCGTTGCAGGGACTAAAGGGAAGTAGGACTCTTGAAGAAGATGAGGTGATTCTACGTATGGGCAATGGAGCAAGGGTTGCCGCCATATCTTTAGGATCATTTAGTTTACATATGCCTACGGGCAAGACTATTATTTTGAATAATTGTTATTACGTTCCCTCTATTGTGAGGAATATTATTTCTATTCATATGTTGGGTTTGGATGGTTTTTCATTTACTATTAAGAATAATGAATGTTCTATTCTTAGAGATAATGTTCTTTATGGACGTGGTACTTTAAATAATGGTCTGTATGTATGTGACGTAGAGCATAATTTACTTCAGATTGAACAAACTAATAAAAGAAAAAGGGATGATGAAAATCTCACTTTCTTGTGGCACTGCAGACTTGGTCATATTAGTGAAAATAGACTGCGGACATTGCATAAGGAAGGGTTACTTGACCCCTTTGATTTTGAATCATATCCTACATGTGAGTCTTGTCTATTGGCTAAAATGACCAAATCTCCATTTAGTGGACATGGAGAGAGGGCTGCAGATTTGCTAGGATTGGTACACACAGATGTATGTGGACCAATGTCTACGCAAGCCATGGGTGGATTTTCATACTTCATTACTTTCATAGATGATCGATCTAGATTCAGATATGTGTATTTGATGAAACACAAGTCTGAAGCCTTTGAAAAGTTCAAAGAATATAAGCATGAAGTGGAGAAACAAACCAAACATAGTATTATAACTCTTCGATCAGATCGAGGTGGTGAATACTTGAATGAAGAGTTTCTAGATCATCTCAAAGAAAATGGTATAGTCTCCCAGTGGACTCCTCCATATACTCCACAGTTGTATGGGGTATCTGAAAGGAGAAATCGAACTTTGTTAGACATGGTTCGGTCCATGATGAGCTATGCGAATCTTCCAGTATTCCTATGGGGTTATGCATTGGAAACCTCAGCATATTTACTGAATAAGGTGTTTTCCAAATCTGTTCCTCAAACTCCATATGAGATATGAAAAGAAAGGAAATCGAGTCTTAAACACATTAAGATTTGGGGATGTCCAGCTTATGTCAAGAAAGTTGACCCAGATAAGCTGGAATCTCGATCCGTAAAATATAATTTTGTGGGATATCCTAAAGAGACTTTAGGGTATTACTTTTATACCGATCATCGGGTGTTTGTCTCCAGACATGCTACCTTCTTGGAAAAGGAGTTTATCCTTGAAGGAAATAGTGGGAGAAAAATTGAACTTGATGAAGTTTAAGAAGCACAAACTACTACGGATCAAGTGGAAACACCTGTTCAGACTGAACAACCTTCTGTGGAACAGCCCATTCGTAGGTCAGGGAGAGTGTCTCGCCAACCTGAGAGGTATTATGGCCTTCTTATTGAGAATGACAATGAGTTGTCAATCATTGATGATGACGACCCTGTGACCTATAATGAGGCTATGAGTAGTGTTGACTCATAGAAATGGCATAGTGCCATGAAATCCGAAATGGAATCTATATATACCAACTAAGTATGGACTCTGGTTGAGGCGCCTGAAGGTGTTAAGCCTATTGGGTGCAAGTGGGTATACAAAAGAAAGATTGGAGCAGATGGCCAGGTGGAGACCTATAAGGCCAGGCTCGTGGCAAAAGGATTTAGACAAAGGCAAGGGATTGACTTTAATAAAACTTTTTCACCAGTAGCCCTGTTAAAATCAATTCGTATTTTTCTTGCGATTGCTGCTTACTACGACTATGAGATCTGGCAAATGGACGTGAAAACGGCCTTCCTCAATGGGAAACTTGAAGAGGAAGTGTATATAACACAGCCAGAGGGTTTCTTTCCAAGGGAAATGAACACCTAGTGTGTAAGCTATTGTGAACCATATATGGTTTAAAGCAAGCTTCTCGTAGATGGAACATCCGTTTCGATGAGACAATCAAAGAGTTTGGTTTTATCAAAAACATAGATGAACCATGTGTCTACAAAAAGGTTAGTGGGAGCGCGGTAAAATTTCTTGTATTTTATTGAAAGAGAAGACGTCAAGAGAGTTGACACACATAACAACGTAGCACACCCACTCACAAAGCCACTTTCTCAAAGTCACTTTGATCATCATAAAGACAAGATGGGTATTAGATACCAGAGTGATTGGCTTTAGTACAAGTGGGAGATTGAAAGAGATATATCCTAATTCCAATCATGTATGATGATTTAGGAATAACTTTTATGTAATCTGTTTTGATTTCATTGATATTAATAAAATATTTATTTTGGTTTTATTGCGGGCTTTATCTATTTAAGTGTTTAAATAAGATATATCATAGTTTAGAGTAAAGCTTTTTATGGATTATGATGAGATCATAATAATGAGACCTAAAAGATGATAACTCTAAACTTAAATATTTCCTGGTCATAGGATTACTAACTGGTAATTAGTAATCCGCAAAAATCGGTACATAATGCTTGCTTCATTATGAAGGATATATGTTCTCATAGACATTTGTGTGGTGACACTATAGCTAGTATGTAGGTGCTTATTATAGAATAAGTTCACTGAACATGACTCACACAGCTGAACAACTGATGGAGTTCACTCACGTGTCAACAGTTGTTCACATAGTGATAGTTGTACAAGTATCCTTAGACTTGAGGTCATTATAGTCATCTTGTGTACACTGAACTATGCTTTGGTTTAGTTTTTAGTCTCCAGGGACAATTATAAGGGCTCTACTGGGTATAGGAATTTGTACATGAAAATAGTGTATGATCAATAAAGGATCTACCCCTTCCAGTGAAGGAAGAGAATTTTCAATGCTGATCCACTTATGCTAGTTCAGGAATCTCTAGCCAGAGTGAATGAAATTAGAAAGGAGTTTCTAATTTACATTAAATAGAACTAAGCATAGTGAATGGGAAAGCAAATGATTAAATAAGATAGGCTTGACACAAGTTCCATGCCTTGTATTTAATCGTGACATTGCAGGGTAGAAGGAATTGATTGTACGGTAACTACTCACTGAATAGGTTCTTGGTATTCTAAGCAGTGAATTCGTATTATCCGGATAGTCGCGATATGCTGAGAAGTATCTCTCACGATGTAGAATAAATATGATTAATTTATTAATCAATCATATTTAATGAATTAGAGAATTTATATAAATAATGATAAAATAGTTTTAATTATTATTTATTTCTACTACCGGCTTAATATTGAACCTACAGGGTCACACCATAAAAGAGAATGATTTAATGGTGGAGGAATTAATTAATAATGGCTGGTAATTATTTATTTGTGAAATAAATAATTAATTAGCAAATTTAATAATTGATTAAATGAGGTTTAAATAATTATAAATTAATTAAGAAAAATTCTTAATATTATTAATTAAGAATTTAATTTTGGAAATTAAATCAAGTGAAAGAATTATTTTTCTAAAGTATTTAGAAAAAGGGATTAATGATTAAAATATGTTTTAATTATTAGTTAATTGGTTAATAAGAATAATCAATTAAAGGGTTAATAATAATAATATTTTATGGAAAATTTTCAGCTAAAAATTTTGCCTATAAATATACTATTATAAACCCTATTTGCCTCAACCCAAAAAAATACAAACCCTAATTCTAAAGTAGAAAATAGAGGGAGCCAACTAATTCTCTCAACCTCTTCCTCCTCCATCACATTGTACTCTTGGTGGATACCGGCGGAGTGCTTCACACTTGAGGAGCAGCTGCTAGGGATCTCCGCTCGTCGCTCTTGGATCGCTTTTAAAGGGTAGAAACGATCCCATATGATTTAATCACGATTTGTATGCTATTATATGGATTTTATATCAAGAAAATTGTTTTTCCATGCTTCCGTGTTGATTAAAATCCTACATATCCTACCACCAAATACTTCAAACACTTCTAAATTCCTAAGCAATGTGTCATGGCCAACAAAAAGCTTATCATGACTCTGGAGACTGAGTTGAAAACTAAAAGGAACAAGGCTTTTGAAGATGAGGATATGATAAAGCTGTTGAAAATATATCTGAGTGATGCTGAAGCCAATTTTCCTAAATCTCAAATCAACAAGGATAATTTGGATGATGATGAGCAGAAAAAAGATGATCAAAATCCTTCTGACTCAAATCCAAGTCAATCTATTAAGCCATCTGGCAGCAAGTGTGGAGAGAAAAAGAAGGAGGATGATAAGAAAAATGATGAGAAGAAGAGAGCAAGTGAGAGATGTAGTAAGAGAAGACATGATGGTTCAGAATCACAACAAACCCTAAAGAAGACATGATGGTTCAAAACCACAACAAACCCTAAAAATCCAAATAGCTCTAGCTCAACCTCTAGACAAAACTTCTGTATCAACAACCTCAATTAACAAACCACTCCCAACATCTAAGCCAAATTTTTTAAACAAACAAACAACCAACTCTTTCCTAAAAATTCCATCACCACAAGCCAAACAAGTCTCAAGAAACTCACAACCTTACCTTTAGCCAAGCCTTCACTAAAAGTCAGTCTCAAATCTGTTGGGAAAAAGCCTAAGAAAGCCAAGTTTACAAAGAAAGGAGAAGTCACTGAAAGGGCCATCTGGAACTGCTTCAAGCAATCTTACTTTCTACCTTTAAATTGGTGCATCTCAGATGAAGATCATTTCAACAACTTGCTGAGGAAATAGTCAGAGTCTGGGATGTATCTCTTAGGGAAGTTATAATTTTCTATGAAGATGGGTCCTTCACCTTTCTTGGCAGTGATTTAATGGATTCTCTTTCTGCCACAGAAATTAAGAGAATAATAAGTTTGCTAAAGGACAAGGATACTACTACAAGGGCATGAAGATTAGTTATAGCTGAATGGTTGATTGAAAGGGAAGAAACAAGAAAAAGAAAAAAGGCTGAATCTGAAGAAAGAGTGAGGAAGTATAATGAGGAAATTGAGATGTTCATAAAAAGATCAGAAGAGTTCAAGGCCAAAGGAATGAGCAGAATCTCTAAATATGGGAAATTTCTAAACATCAAAGCTGGTGGATTCTCAAAATTTAGGATTGATTTACTAGATAGTGTTTATCCAGAGGTTGCAATACAAAAACTTGTAGAAGCTCTAAGTGGAACACCAATTATAGAAGAACTGGAAATTCTTGATCACTTGAAGGATGTTCTTAGGGAAGAAGTAGATACAAAAATAGTCTTTACCTGATACTTGTAACCATTAAACTTTGTAAATCTCCTAATGTATAAAAGGTGTAATTCTATCAAGCTTTATTTATTGATTTCATTTTCCATTTTTTTAACTTGGGGTTAGTCTTGTTAACAGGCATGAATTTGTGTTAAGCAATCTTCTCACAAATTGGGGGAGATTGTTGTGCAATACATGCCTGTACTTTAACAAGACTAAGTCAAATTGACAACCCTAAGTAAGTTGTATTGTAATCTTAGTTTGCATTTGTACCTGTAACATTTAAAGTCTGTAAAAATGTAAAAGAGTAGACTGGAGTCTTTTTGTTTCAACAGTATCAAGCCTAAGGATTCTATCTGGAAGAAGATCGAGAAGATCATGCCTCAGAAGAATTTTGAAGAAGCTTGGAGTTGAATAAATATGTTTAGATAAAAATACTCTAAGTCAAAAATCTCTACAAGTCACAGATTTAATGGTATAGAGAAGTCACTCGAGAACTCCAAATGACTTATCGAAAAGTCAGGAAAAGCTACTAGAGAACTCACAGAGATATCGACAAGTCAAATTGAAGACATGAAGATTGGAGATATCGACAAGTCATTTCTTCAGTAGAGAACTCAGAGTTATTGACAAGTTAACATTCATTAGAGAATTCTGAGTTATCGATAAGTCAAATTCCACTAGAGAACTCAGAGATATCGATAATCCAAATTCACTAGAGAACTCTGAGTTATCGACAAGTCAAATTTGACTAGAGAACTCTAAGTTATCGATAAGTCAATACACCACTAGAGAACTCAGAGATATCAATAAATCAAAGTGAAGATATGAAGACTAGAGATCTTGATAAGCCAAATTCTCTAATAGAGAACTCAGAGACCTCTACAAGTCAAATTAACTATGGAGTATTAGAGATCTCGATAAGCCAATATACTTATCGAGATGTCAAGTTCTCTATAGACCAAATGGAGATCTCAAGGTAAAATCTCAAAGTACAAATTTGCAGACCAGTTGAATATTCAAGATTCACAATCAACAAACAATCCAGACAGCTGGATTGACAAGTCTACAAAAAGTAGCTTGAAGGATGTGCAAGATAAATGGTGAAGATTAACTGACGAAGGAAGATCAAAGTAAACACATGATGCCAAGATATGCTAAGCCGGAAATGGAAGTTAAACTTTTCCTAAAATAAAAATGACAAGTGACAGTTTACTAAAGTTAATAGCATGTCTTATTATACAATGTGTAAACCAGCAGTTAACTAAATTATAAAGTTAACATTGGTCCTTTAGTCAGAGGTAACAATTTAGATAGAATATCTTGTAACACTCTCAAGAAGAAGCTAAGCTCTTTATCAACCAAGAGCCTAAAATTTTTGTAGCAAAACATTCTTAATTTTAATATAAAATTAAGTAAGTTTTGAAAATATCTGTGTTCTTCATTATTGCATGTTTAATTTCTGCAGTAACACATTTTTCTACAAGATTTAATTTACTTTGTTCAACCATAAAAAGTTGAAGAAAAGCATAAAAACAGTAAAACACATTGACCCCCCCTATGTGTGTTATTCATTTCCTAACAACAAACTTAAAAAGGCCAAGGGATCCAAGCAAGTCCGGGTCCTTAAAAACACTAACTGATTCAAATTACTGATTGCATGGTGACATGAGGAATGCTCTAGTCTTGGACAGTGGATGCTCAGGATATATGACTGGTTATAAATCTCTGCTATTAGAATTTGTGGAGAAGGTTGGCCCAAGCATTTCTTATGGAGATGGCAACTTAAGAAAAATCTTGGGATATGGAAAAATCAAAGTTGGAAATGTCATCATTGAAAATGTAGTTCTGGTTGTAGGACTCAAGCATAATCTGATCAGTGTGAGTCAAATCTGTGACAAATGTTACCATGACAATTTTTATAAGGAGTATTATGAAACTGTCAGTAACTCTGATGGCAAGATCATATTGAATGGTGTGAGACATGGTGGTTTGTATGAAGCCAGGGTCTCCACAAATTGATAATTCAGAAGTTTTTCTACTGAGTAGAGCATCTGTGGAAGACAACTGGAACTAGCATAAAAGACTTTCTCACCTCAACTTCAACAATATCAATGAAATTGTAAGGAAAGATCTTGTAAGAGGATAGCCCAATACAGTGTTTACTCCTGATGGCTTATGTGATTGTTGCCAGAAAGCCAAACAAAGGAAGACATCTTTCAAGAGTAAAACTAAATCCTCAGTTCTTGAACCATATCATCTACTTCATGTTGATCTCTTTGGTCCAGTGAATGTTATGTCTATTGCCAAGAAGAGGTATGCACTTGTGATTGTTGTTGAATATACAAGATACACATGGGTGTATTTTCTGCACATCAATGATGAAACTCCATTCATTCTTCTTGATCATGTGAGGGAACTGGAAAAAGGGTCAACATACAAAGTGAAGATCATTAGAAGTGATAATGGAACTGAATTTAAGAATAGATCTATGGAAGAGTTCTGCAAACTCAAGGGGATAAAACAAGAGTTTTCTGCTCCTGGAACTCAACAAAAAAATGGAGTTGTTGAAAGAAAGAATAGAATTCTGATAGAAGCTGCAAGAACCATGCTAGAAGAAGAAAGATTGCATACCTACTTATGGGCTGAGGCTGTGCAAACTGCTTGCTTTACACAAAATGCAACATTGATCAACAAACATGGAAAAACACCATTTGAGATGGTGAAAGGAAAGAAGCCAAATTTAAAATACTTTCATATATTTGGTTGTAAGTGTTTTGTTCTTAAAACTCATCCGGAGCAGCTTACCAAGTTTTACTTAAAAGCTGATGAAGGAATCTTTGTGGGATATCCATTTTCTACAAAAGCCTTCAGAGTTTACAATCCGAGCACAAGAATAGTCATGGATTCTATATATGTATCTTTTGATAATAAGAAGATAACATGTCTAGAAGATGTAGATGACCATGACAAGTTGAGATTTGAAAATGAAGTACCTTATATTGAACTTCTAAATCCTGACTCTGACTCAATAAATCCTGATGGCACTCAAAGCTCTGAGGTTCCACATAATAGTGGAAATTCTTCTGACAGAGAAACATATGTTGAGGGGGAGCAACATGATTCAAATTCAGATACTACTACAAGTGATTCAACTCAAGAAACATCAGTAGAAAGATCATCAGACTCATCTTCCTCAAACTCTAATGAGTCAAATACTGATAACAATGGGGACACTGATTCAGGGGGAGCATCAGGAAACAATAGTGATACTACTCAAAGAAATAACAGAGAATTCATGGATATGGGGAGGTTCTTCTTCTAGGAGTCAACTTCCATCTACAAGAAAATGGTCTAAGTCACACACACCTGGCTTAATCATTGGAAACCCTGACAATGGTGTAAGAACAAGAAAAGCCACTCAGAATGAATGTCTCTTGTAACGCCCCCAAATCCGGGGTCAGAGAATTTGGTCGTCACTATGAAACCTTAATTCAAATTAACCTGTTAAATCAATAAATAAATGCCAGCGGAAGATAATTATCATAAATGACCCCAAAACTACTCAAAGATCTTTTAAGGTTACAGTTCTAGAAACAAGGTATCCAAATTCTACCAAAAATTCACATAAAAATCACATAATAATTCCAAATAATTATAATAATAATATTGAAAATATGGGATATTACAATCTACCCCCCTTATAAGGATTCCGTCCTCGGAATCAGCAGAAGAGAGCACTAAGGGTTTTCTAACCAACTTTCCATTTCCAAATAACCTCAATTTTCCATAATCTCAAACAAATCTTGTATTCCTTGTATAATAAAACTTTTACAGGAGCTTCACTGGGCACCATTGTTCCATTCACATCCTTTGACCAATTCATCAATAGAATCACTTTTTACTGATCGCGAGAAAGAA
This sequence comes from Apium graveolens, assembly GCF_009905375.1. NCBI lineage: Eukaryota > Viridiplantae > Streptophyta > Magnoliopsida > Apiales > Apiaceae > Apium > Apium graveolens. Next base: position 271,828,568 of record NC_133649.1, read on the forward strand.
GAATAGAAAGAAATATAGAGAGAAGAAAAGAAAGATAGATAAAGAGAGAAATAAAGAAACAGATTGACTTCGGTATATGCCACTAATATTATAACCGCATCACAGTCCACTGTCGTCCTTCGTAATTCAATCATATCGCCTTACTTTGACTTGACCAGGATACTCAACTTAACTTGATTGACATACCTTCGAATGTTTGAGATGATAAAATCGTGGAATTTCAAAGAGAAATGAATTTGATACCATAACGGGACCAAGATCTGAATTTGAGAAAAAGTATTGTTGAAATAGGAGAATAACCGAGAGATCAATAAGATCAAATGAACTTGGTATTGCGTGTCCAAATTAAGACACTACTAAAGGTTGTTAACCTTCATGTATTCACAACACACATAAGTGATGGCGTCCCATCCAACTCCTATCACACAGACAGGTATACCTTGTGTCCCCTATAGTTAGGGGTGTTCATCTCAGTCAGAATTAAAGAATATCAAAGGAATTCAAAATCAAATGAATAAAACTGAAAAGATTTCAAACCTGATATTTCTAGAGGAAATGAAATCCAGAGAACAAAATTCTGGCACCAAAATGAATAAACTGGTCTTAGGGATTATGTCTTCTAACTGATATTTCTTTTTGAGAGTAATCAAAAGAATTTATAGAAAAGAAGGTATTTCCAAAGTCTTAATACTTATCTTCTGTTTGAACTCTTTTATTGACTCGTCATCCGATTCTCGACACTTCTTCATATTCCAAGGATATTGATAATCTTCATCGTCGTCAAATCGTAGTAGCCTCGAAATATTCCACCATAGAAGTTTGCAGCTTCCCGAAGTTCCATCCAGCTCAACACAACCATCTCGAACGAATGCGCCTATCTTAACTTACTCGTTGGTACTATATCCAATAGTCCAACAGGAACTCGATATGAGCTCAAACGTCCTCACATAGCTATACACACTCCTACACACTCTCGTTTCTAGTTTACTATAACCTCAGCTCTGATACCAACCTGTAACGCCCCCAAATCCGGGATCAGAGGATTTGGTCGTCACTATGAAACCTTAATTCAAATTAACCTGTTAAATCAATAAATAAATGTCAGCAGAAGATAATTATCATAAATGACCCCAAAATTACTCCAAGATCTTTTAAGGTTACAGTTCTAGAAACAAGGTATCCAAATTCTACCAAAAATTCACATAAAAATCACATAATAATTCCAAATAATTATAATAATAATATTGAAAATATGGGATATTACATCTCTACCATTCTTTTCTATCTCAAACTGAACCTAAGAAGGTTGAAGAAGCTCTACAAGATGCTGACTGGGTCACAGCAATGCAAGAGGAACTCAATGAGTTTAAAAGGAACAAAGTATGGACTCCTGTGCCAAGACCAAAGAATAGATCCGTAGTTAGCACAAAGTGGGTGTTCAGAAACAAAACTGATAGTGAGGGCATAGTTATAAGGAATAAAGTAAGACTGGTTGCAAAGGGTTAATCACAACAAGAAGGCATTGATTATGATGAGACATTTGCTCCAGTTGCAAGGTTATAGAGGCAATAAGAATCTTTCTTGTCTATGTTTCTCACAAGAAGTTTAAAGTGTTCCAAATGGATGTAAAGAGTGCATTCTTAAATGGAGAACTCGAAAAAGAAGTTTATGTTGAACAGCCTCCAGGGTTCATTGATCCAAAATATCCAGGTCATGTCTACTTGCTGGATAAAGCACGTTATGGATTGAAGCAAGCTCCAAGGGCCTAGTATGAAACACTTGCTCTATTTCTGCTAGAGAGTGGTTTCACAAGAGGTACAATTGATAAAACTCTCTTTTATAAATACCATGGTAAGGACTTGTTATTAGTACAGATATATGTTGATGATATCATTTTTGGATCTACTAATGATAAACTCTGTGAGAGATTTGCAAAGCTAATGTAATAACCCCAATTTTTGGGAAATTTTTGAAACCCTTATGAATAGTGTTTTTGCTGAATGAGAAAACTTTTCATGCCACACTATGTAGGGGTTCTGATATGGATATTCTGAGATTTTATTAGTACTTTATATGGGATATAAGTGTATGTAAAGATCGTCAGAATCCAAATCCGAACACTATGATTTTTCCCGGAAATACACTAGATACGGAAAGATTTGAGAAAAAGGTAACAGGATAAAAAGGATTTAAATTAAAGGATTATAGGAGAGGATCATAAAAGGAATATAATATATTGAGAAAGGTTAAGGGAACCTAAGTAATAAGATCCCGGGTATGATCCTTCAAACGATAAACGAAAACGAAAGTTAAGCGAACCGTATAACAGATCAGCGGTCATTAGGCAAACAATTAGGAAGTTAATCAAAGGGATTAGAGAGGATGATGTCACCCAACCAATGAGAAGAGGACAAGGAGGGGAGGATGACATCATGAGGATGACACAAGCATGACATGGGAAGGAAGGAGATGTGGTGGCTTTTTAACCACACAAAATCAAGGGCAACTAGGTAATTTACTAAAACAAACACAAAAATCAAACCAACCAAGCCAAGCAAATCATTTTTCATCAAAATCAAAAAGAAACCAAGGCATTGTTCTTCATGCTCTCGGCCAAAACAGAACCAGAACACTAAAACTGCTTTATCTCCTTCATTTCTCACTCAAATATTGTGTTCTATAGCTCATTGGAAAGGTATTGAGATGGCCTACAACTCTTGTTCACAAGTCTCGTCCAAATAATCATGGTAAGACCCTCATTTTTACAGTTCTTTAAATCGGACTTTTAGAAACTTCAAAGCCTAACTTTGTGTTCTTGATTTCTTTGGAAAGATCAAGCTTGTAGGAGGCTCCCTAAGGCTTCCTAGCAACTTAACACCTCCCAAGGAAGGTATAAACTTCAAACCCTAGCCTTTACTTTATTTGTTAGTAAGTTTAATGGTTGGTGTTGTGAAATGAGAAGCATGGATTGTGATTATTAGTAGTTTGGTTTGATTTGGAAGTGTTTTTGGTAATTGAAGCTTGATTATAGTTCATAGGTCTTGATTGTGGTTGTTTGAGTTGAAAACCTTGGAGATTATGGACTGATGTGGTATGGTTTAGGTGAAGTTTTGTTGTATTGATGGTTATGAGTTGGTTGGTGGTTAATTGGAGTAGTTTAAACATTGGTAATCGCGTAAACATAGCCGTCGTAATGTCCGATTTTCTTTGGACTATTTTTGTGCATGACATTAGGACCCGAGAACCCCCTGCTAGATTATTACCACTACCATGTTTAGATAGCTCATGTTACGAGCTTCGTTTTGATATGTAGTTCGTTCGATTCCGATGCACGGTTTAGGAGAAACGACCGTTTCAAGTAACGGCGTTTCGCGAACGAAACTTTTCCCCTCGCCTTACTTTGAAACATAGGTTAAAGACCAAAAAGGGTTAATTAATGCATGAAACATTTATGGTAAGTGTGTTAGGCAGTTGGTAAGACACTCGCGAAGGAATCGCCTTAAAACTCGTAAAGGTTAAATTATTAAAAATGGTGGAGCCGAGGGTACTCGAGTGACTTAAGAGAATCAGTAAGCGCAAAACGAGCGTTAGAGTCTGAGTTGGTTAGAGTATAGATTTACAAGTGACTTTGGTTTAATTCCAACTTACTTGTTGTTTATAGGTTACCAGACTCGTCCCGAGCCATTCGTAACCCCCAGTCGCTCAGGCAAGTTTTCTACCCGTTATACAGTTGTTGTGATGTATATATGTATATGCATTATCTTGTGATAGATGCATGTTGGTTAATTAGCAAATTTTGCGATATATTGAAGCATGCTGATATGGTATATATATGCATGCCTGTTTCGTATTCTTGCCATATATATCTGTTGGTTCAGTTGATAATACCTATGCTAGAGAATAGCGGTAATTTGCATATACCCTTAGTATAGGGACCCAAAGGTGAAAACATTTTCTAAAACCGGGAGTCGAGGATCCCGAGTAGATTTTATATATATATATATGGTTATATATATGGTTATAGTTTTCAAAACTATTAATCGAATAAGGTTTATTCGATAACTTTATTTTATTAATGAATATTATCTTGAATATTCATTCGAGGACTTATGACTCCTATATATTATTTATTGAATATTACTTGGATATTTATTTGAGGATGTATGACTCCTTTATTTTATTTAATGAATATTATTTCGAATATTAATTCGAGGGCTTATGACTCAGCTTATTTATTTATTGAATATTATTTCGAATATTCATTCGAGGGCTTATGACTCAGCTTATTTATTTATTGAATATTATTTCGAATATTCATTCGAGGGCTTATGACTCAGCTTATTTTATTTATTGAATATTATTTGAATATTCATTTGAGGATCTATGACTCCGATTATTTGCTTAGATATTTAAATATTCTTTATTTTATTAAAGAATAAGGTGTCGATAATCAAACTCACTTTTGATTATTCAAATAAAGATAGTACTTTCGTACAGTTATATCTTTGGATATTTAATATTCATTTCAAGTATAAGTTTCAAAACTTCTACTTCAATTATTTTTATAAAGATTATTCTTTATGGAAATATTATTTAAATAATAATATTCAGATATTTTCTAATATATCGGGACTGATTTATTTTGTTAAATCAGCATCACTCCAAACATTCTTAAAAATGTTTTGCGAGTCTTCAAAATGATTTTTAAAAGTTAGAGCGGATCCCAAAACTCATTTTTTTATTTAAGATCCTCCTTTCGAAGGGGATTTAAATACTCGCTCAAAACCTGAGGGATCGGCTCTGTGGTGTGTTTTATATTCGCAACAAGGTTGCTGTTTTGATAAATGAATTGATTACTTACCCAACACTCGGGAAGTAAAATTCTTGGAACAAGTTAATCCATTAACAGGCATCGCCTGGGAAATATCGGTGAGTTCTCCTTTCCAAATAGATACGACTTCTTGGTGGAGCCGTATCAACAAGTTTCTACTTGGGGAAAGTGGGGACAAGCTTTACGTTTCAGAGTCATGGATTTCATCTGAACTAGGAGTGGCGTAAGTGGCCGAGTAGCGCCGGCCCAGCCTTATTATATTGGCCCAAATGGCTTGGAAGTTCCGCTAAGGCGGTCCATTCCTTAGGAGTTCAGTGTTCGGTTGACAAGTAAATCCGACAGGTTCTCCTCTACATGTAGAAAATGGTGGGGTTGTACTACTACGACTGATCATCGTAAGTGGTCTTCCTGGCGCGGCAAACTCCCGTAATGAGTTCATCATCCAATTGGATAATTTCTGCAACACTACCCAGAGCACTTCGATAGAAAGGCTACGGTTGAGCGATTGTTGAGTGTTGGCAGGGTCAAGTTTTCAAAATGATGTTTACATCAAATGAAGTATCTCGTAACTTCATTTTATTTTGATAATATTTTAAAGATTTAATCTATTCAAATCTTGCCTTATAGTCTCATCTATGTGATGAACTTTTGAAGCTAATTATAACTTGAACGGTGGTAGTTCAAGTAGTATTTGGGAAAGATATAAGTATATTGGGGTATCTTGTAACTTCATCTTTTAAACTTATATCTAATTAATAATTGTCTTATGAATGACAAAGATTTTCAGAAAAACGTTGAGACAAGGTTAGATATATGAGATCACCTTGCAACGATATTTTTTTTATACAGTTATACACTGGGACTTTGTGTATATTGTGCATGGAAGAGGACTTCCAATATTTTGAAAAGTATATATGTATATATATATACTGAATATTTTGCGACTTCATCGCATTAAGATATCAACTTGGTTCATTTCTTTTGACCAAGACTTTCATGAGTACTATGAGAAGGCTCATATATTAGTTAATCATTATACATATTATTTTGGTGGGCTTGCTGCTCACCCTTGCTTTCTTCTTTCATCACACAACATCAGATAGACAAGATGAACCAGACCAAGCTCCCGATTCGCAAGAGGTTAGGAGACGTTCCGCAGTTTTCTAGAAGCACTGATGCCGCCATAGCTGAGGTAGGAACTACCAATAGGCTAGGCTTTCAACTTTTGATGTATCAGATTATGTATATTTATGAATTGTAATAATGGCAAAGAAATGTAAATTTATTCAGAAACCTGTTTAAGGTGTATTGGCATATAATTGTGGAATAAAACGACTTGTGATTATTTTTGGATATTCATCTCTGAGACTATAACTTGTGGTGTGTGTGTTTATTGTGGGGTCACAGTACAGAGTAGTTGATTATTTATTAAGATTGGGTGTTGTTAAGGGAAATGGAACTCGTGACAACCCGGATCCCCGACCCCGGATTTGGGGGTGTTACAGAAATGGTATCAGAGCTAAGCGTTATAAACCTCAGAGATGATGGGACGTTAAGATAATAAGTTCACTAAGATAATAAGAACTCTTGCCAAGTTCATAGTCGGACTACCTAACATAGTACTGACAGTTAAAACCCTTATGGGAACCCTTATAAATGTAGCGATAGAAGCGTAGTTCGTTATCGTATATGGTAGCGGGACTCCGAACCCTGAAGTTGAGGAACATCAACGCGATGATGTTTTATTACTAATTGGAGATCAGATTGTGGATCCAATAGAGCGTCCTAACGCAGGACCGGATGATGTTGATATTGAGGATGTAGATGTTGAGGATGTTGTCCTAGAAGGGATAGTTGCTGAGGAGGATCCCATAGAGGATCCTGACGAGATTGGATAAAGGACCACTGATGAATTGATGACCCTGGTTGGGTCGACTACCAGAGGTAGGATTGGCCGGTCACTACCAGAGGTTCGTTCAAGTTTGTAAAGATAGTAGCCCCTTTAACGCGGCTTACTCGTAAGACTGAGAAGTTCGAATGGACAGAGAAATGCGAGAACAACTTTTAAGAACCGAAGCAAAGGTTGGTGACGTTCCCTATGTTGGCGTTGCCGGATGGAAAATGAGATTTTGTGATTTGTAAGTGACGCTTCGCATAAGGAATTAGGGTGCTTCTTATATAGCACAGCAAGATAATCACGTATGCGTCAAGACAATTAAGAGAATTTAAAATTTGATATCCCCACCCATGAGCTTGGGCTCGTGGCAATAGTTTTGCCCTAAAGATTTGAGGCACTACTTGTATGGAGAGAAGTGTGAGATTCACAAACCATAGGAGCTCTAGTACATTCTTACGTAGAAAGAGCTCAACATACGCCAGAGGAGGCGGTTAGAGCTAATCAAGAATTATGATTGGGAGATTCTTTATCATTCGGGGAAAGCCAATATGGTGGCTGATGCCCTTAGTAAAAAGGAGAGACTCAAGATGATAATGTCTTTTGGAGAGTTTATAAGAGATTTTGAGAAAATGGAAATAGTAGTGAAGGTAACCGGAGCCGGTACCGAAAAGCTGTTTGAGATAGCAATACAGCCCGAAGTATTGGAAAAGAACATATTGTGCCAGTAAAAGTGATGAATGAAGGCAGAGAGCCAACAAATAGGTACGAGATTAATACCGAGAGAGATGATAAGGGAATAATGAGGTATTCCTATAGAATTTGGGTTCCAAAGGTTTAAGAGCTTAAAGATGAAATCTTAGATGAAAGCTAGTTTGAGGAATAAGAGTTAGAGCAAACCCTGAACGTGATAGTCAGGGAGGTTGCCACCAAGACAAAAGGAACCCATAACATGATGAAGAGGAAAATGAGGATTTAAATTATGTAAGATGACCCCAATTATGGGGAGTAGGAAGAAATATTTAGACTGAGGAAACAAAAGTCGAGTAAGGACAGGAGACCCGAGATGGTACCCCTATACGACAATTCATGGACCTGTCTAAAGAGAACTTAGACTATTATCCCCAACCACCACCCTGAGGAGACAGTGCGGTGGGAAATTCTTTCATGACCTTTAAGTCGCTAAGCTCTCAGAGTTCCAAGGAACAAGCTGACCCAGTCGAGGCAAGAGCCTGGCTAAAGGAAATAGATGAATCATTTGAGATTCTAAATGATTGACGAACCACAAAAGACTGTTTTGTCACTTACCCTCCTAAGAGAGAGACCACCCGCTGGTGAAAGGCCAAGGAAGGCACAGAGCAAGAGATTATAATAAACTGATTTAAGTTCAGTCAATTGTTTTCAGGAAAGTACTTCCCAAGGTTATGGAGATAGTGTAAAAGCTTAAGAGCCAGAATAAAGGCAGACGAGTATGATGAATTATGAATCTAAGTTGTAAAAGTTATCAAGATTCGTTCTGAAGACACGAATCCAGAATGACGGGATGTTTGAAATCAATGCTTATGTTGTGTTGGTTCATGAAATAACGATAAGAGAAAGGAATATAAAGGCAAGAGAGTTTGAGGAATGACAAGGGAGTTGGGTATGAGGAAACCCTAAAGACTCGTAGAAATAGAAATAGAAAAGTAGGTAATCGTCCGGATGAGAGTGATTCACCATGAGTTAAATTGATGGTTGAAGGTATAAGAGATACATATATTTTATCCCCTGTAAGTTGGGAAGATTCGAGGAAACCTTGAGATAATTCGAAGGATAAATAATGAGACGCGGATAGACTGAGGAGACAAGAAAGTAAGAAATTAAGAAAATTGGGTGAAGGAAGTGACCTTCAAGAAGGTAAAGTGTAAGACCGGTGGTATGATACCCAGAAAGGGAGACGCCAGATATGAAAGATATCCCAACATTGAGATGACTGTTGAGATAAACAACAAAAGTAAATAAGGAATTATTAAGAAGAAGTTCACGTTGAACATGACCAATATCTTCCAGAACATCCATGTTATCATTACCAAATCAAGAAAGAAAAGTGGATGACCATTGTTATCTTTTGGAGGCCATATGGATTGACCTCAATTTGAATAAGGATGCTATTATGAAGTTAGGTATAGACTATCGAGGTGGGAATGATTGAATAAGACACCCTTATCAGGGATATATGACTTGATTTATCCATGGAAGGATGCAGGTACCTTTTAAAGGTGGAATTAAGGATAGAACATCGGTAACTTAAAATGAATCCTAGGGGAATGCATAAAGGTTGGAATTTCACCCTTAATAGGGACAGTATGAGTTTTGACAGTATGATTTGGAAAGGGTTAATGTAGCAACAACCTTTAAGAATCAGTGGAGAAATTTTTCAGAAGTATATAGATAATGGTTCTAGTAATAGTAAATGGTATTTTAATATGCCCTGTATCTAGGGAATACAGGAGGAACGATTGAAGGATAACCTTAGAGGTTTTACTAGGAGAAAGGTAATATTCAAAATTTTCAAGAATAGAAATGTTGATAAAGGAAATATGACGTAGTTATAATGTTGCCAAGTGGGGCACGTGTTAAACCACGAGAAAGTATGGATCGAACCAGTAATGGTCGAAATTATTCAGGGCAATTAGGACTTAAGATAAAAGATGTTCTAATTATGATTGAGAGTCAGTCATGACAGTGATTAACCTCTAAAGACGGAGGCAATAACTTATGGAAAAATGGTGATTTTTTTTTTACTCATCAGATTTTAAGGAAAGCATTTTCACATAAGCTGTGATTGAAATAAGGTAGAAAATTTATTTGGAGATGGTTAAAGTGACATTGACTGTAAGGAAATTTTACTATCAGGAAAGGCCAAAGAGGTGGCCGACACTTTAAAGGTAAGAGGATAATTATAGGCGCTTGTGCCAAAAGAATACAGTGATGATGGTTAAAACTGTGAAGGTTGTATTATGGTTTGGAAGATTGACATTCCTTCTGATGACTGTGCAATACCCAGCCGTAATAGTAGTTGGTAAAGGTTTAATTCGTGTAATCGCCATGAGCGGGCTATCTATCTTAGAAGGTACTATCTTGAGAATGAGCCTGGACCATGTTTCAAAAGGACTAAACGAACCTTTGAGATCAGGAGTGTTCTTCATGAATCAGAAATGGTGATTATGTTACCTCCTTAGAAGGATTTGATACGACATGTATGGACTCCGTATGGTTAGCTATTAAGATTTCATGGAAAGTGAATGATGACAGTGGGTCAGTGGTGGACCATAGTAAGGCAGCAATGATTCTGCGAGTAATGAGCTGATTACAACCGTGAGAGTTGTATTGGAATGGATGTTGAGATTGAGTACCACTAAACGGGTCGTGGTAGTGTATAAGTTATCATTGATAGACTAATTAAGTAGAGTATCTACCTATTGAATATTTATTCCCTCTTATGAAAAGAGAGTCGTATTACTATATGAGGAAGGTTGCGGTGCAAGCATAGAACTCTAGTAACGGTGATGTCTAAAATGAGATCCCAGGTTCGATTTTCGAAATCGAGGGAGTTTCAAAGGTGATTGTGTATAAGCTCGAGGAAGAGCATGGGTCCATAGAATGATGGACGGAATAGAAATATTTAGGCATGGGAAATACGATGCTATAATACTTGATGCTGATATAAATACGTATATGTTTTGTTCTCCTATGACAAACCTCTATAGTTCAGAGGTAGGTTCCAAGCCAGATATTTTGTGGCAGTATATTTTTTTTATATATACAATTCTCTTCAGTTCGTTCTTTTCTCTTCTTTTCATTTCATGTAAGTTGAGAAGAACAACCCTTCCAGAAGGGGAGGTATTGCCGAATGACTGTCTATCTGTGTGATAGAAGCCTAGTAGGATACCAACTATTGTTTAATTGCTTGTCAAGTACTAAAGGCTGGCCACCTTCTGTACTAACTATGCGAGATAACAAGTGTTCATGATCATAGTGATCTCTCAATAAATTCTTTTACTTCTATATGAAGGATTAAGCTTTCGAAAATAGAAACAGCTGAAAAAGGAGTAGTAAAGTTATGGTGGTATTCAGAATGGGAACACATTCGTAATACTAAGGTTGACGTGGTTATTAAATGGTTATAGAACGCTAACGAGCAAAAGTATAACCAGTATAATATTAGGAACGGAAGGTAGTAGCGATTACGAACTCGAAAAGAATGGGTATTGAGAAGCAAAAGCTCTAATGCTAAACGCTATAATGAGAGTCTGTGCAATAGACTTGAAAAAATTTGGAATGATCACTTAACACGGATTTAGTTATATCACGACAATAGATCATATGTCATTATCGAGGTGTCACCTTATGAGATCCTTGAGGGAAGATAATGTCGATCTCCCTTATGTTAGGATGAAGTTATAGAGCGCAAGATGCTCGGACCCGCAGTAGTCCAAAGGACCAGGGATATAATAGATCTAATCAGAGGACGGCTGGTAGTAACCCAAGATGGACATAAGAGGTATGCTGATTTGACTCAAAAAGGAAAAAGAGTATGAAATAGGGGGCCTAGTAATGTTATAGGTATCCCCTTGGAAACCCTTGAAAAAGGATTGATGAGGTTCGGAAAGAAAGGAAAGCTAAGTCTACAATTTGTTGGACCCTTGGATATATTAAGACGTTTGGGAAGTTAGCATATGAGCTAGCCCTACCCCCGAACCTGTAGCAAGTTCATAACGTGTTCCACGTATCAATGTTAAGGAAGTGTAATTCGGATGCCAGACAAATAGGGGCATATGAGCGCATAGACATGCAACCAGACGTAACCTATATGGAGCAACCAGGAAGGGTATAGAGTAAAAAGGAACGAGTGCTTAGGAGAAGGGTTATCAAACTAGTAAGAGTTTGATGGTAGAACCACAATGTGGGAAAATTTACTCGAGAGTTAGAAAGTGCAATGCTAAGAGAGTATACCTATTCATTTTCTATCTGATTCCGGGACGGAATCCTTTTAAGGAGGGGAGACTGTAATAACCCCAATTTTTGGGAAATTTTTGAAACCCTTATGAATAGTGTTTTTGCTGAATGAGAAAACTTTTCATGCCACACTATGTAGGGGTTCTGATATGGATATTCTGAGATTTTATTAGTACTTTATATGGGATATAAGTGTATGTAAAGATCGTCAGAATCCAAATCCGAACACTTTGATTTTTCCCGGAAATACACTAGATACGGAAAGATTTGAGAAAAAGGTAACAGGATAAAAAGGATTTAAATTAAAGGATTATAGGAGAGGATCATAAAAGGAATATAATATATTGAGAAAGGTTAAGGGAACCTAAGTAATAAGATCCCGGGTATGATCCTTCAAACGATAAACGAAAACGAAAGTTAAGCGAACCGTATAACAGATCAGCGGTCATTAGGCAAACAATTAGGAAGTTAATCAAAGGGATTAGAGAGGATGATGTCACCCAACCAATGAGAAGAGGACAAGGAGGGGAGGATGACATCATGAGGATGACACAAGCATGACATGGGAAGGAAGGAGATGTGGTGGCTTTTTAACCACACAAAATCAAGGGCAACTAGGTAATTTACTAAAACAAACACAAAAATCAAACCAACCAAGCCAAGCAAATCATTTTTCATCAAAATCAAAAAGAAACCAAGGCATTGTTCTTCATGCTCTCGGCCAAAACAGAACCAGAACACTAAAACTGCTGTATCTCCTTCATTTCTCACTCAAATATTGTGTTCTATAGCTCATTGGAAAGGTATTGAGATGGCCTACAACTCTTGTTCACAAGTCTCGTTCAAATAATCATGGTAAGACCCTCATTTTTACAGTTCTTTAAATCGGACTTTTAGAAACTTCAAAGCCTAACTTTGTGTTCTTGATTTCTTTGGAAAGATCAAGCTTGTAGGAGGCTCCCTAAGGCTTCCTAGCAACTTAACACCTCCCAAGGAAGGTATAAACTTCAAACCCTAGCCTTTACTTTATTTGTTAGTAAGTTTAATGGTTGGTGTTGTGAAATGAGAAGCATGGATTGTGATTATTAGTAGTTTGGTTTGATTTGGAAGTGTTTTTGGTAATTGAAGCTTGATTATAGTTCATAGGTCTTGATTGTGGTTGTTTGAGTTGAATACCTTGGAGATTATGGACTGATGTGGTATGGTTTAGGTGAAGTTTTGTTGTATTGATGGTTATGAGTTGGTTGGTGGTTAATTGGAGTAGTTTAAACATTGGTAATCGCGTAAACATAGCCGTCGTAATGTCCGATTTTCTTTGGACTATTTTTGTGCATGACATTAGGACCCGAGAACCCCCTGCTAGATTATTACCACTACCATGTTTAGATAGCTCATGTTACGAGCTTCGTTTTGATATGTAGTTCGTTCAATTCCGATGCACGGTTTAGGAGAAACGACCGTTTCAAGTAACGGCGTTTCGCGAACGAAACTTTTCCCCTCGCCTTACTTTGAAACATAGGTTAAAGACCAAAAAGGGTTAATTAATGCATGAAACATTTATGGTAAGTGTGTTAGGCAGTTGGTAAGACACTCGCGAAGGAATCGCCTTAAAACTCGTAAAGGTTAAATTATTAAAAATGGTGGAGCCGAGGGTACTCGAGTGACTTAAGAGAATCAGTAAGCGCAAAACGAGCGTTAGAGTCTGAGTTGGTTAGAGTATAGATTTACAAGTGACTTTGGTTTAATTCCAACTTACTTGTTGTTTATAGGTTACCAGACTCGTCCCGAGCCATTCGTAACCCCCAGTCGCTCAGGCAAGTTTTCTACCCGTTATACAGTTGTTGTGATGTATATATGTATATGCATTATCTTGTGATAGATGCATGTTGGTTAATTAGCAAATTTTGCGATATATTGAAGCATGCTGATATGGTATATATATGCATGCCTGTTTCGTATTCTTGCCATATATATCTGTTGGTTCAGTTGATAATACCTATGCTAGAGAATAGCGGTAATTTGCATATACCCTTAGTATAGGGACCCAAAGGTGAAAACATTTTCTAAAACCGGGAGTCGAGGATCCCGAGTAGATTTTATATATATATATATGGTTATATATATGGTTATAGTTTTCAAAACTATTAATCGAATAAGGTTTATTCGATAACTTTATTTTATTAATGAATATTATCTTGAATATTCATTCGAGGACTTATGACTCCTATATATTATTTATTGAATATTACTTGGATATTTATTTGAGGATGTATGACTCCTTTATTTTATTTAATGAATATTATTTCGAATATTCATTCGAGGGCTTATGACTCAGCTTATTTATTTATTGAATATTATTTCGAATATTCATTCGAGGGCTTATGACTCAGCTTATTTATTTATTGAATATTATTTCGAATATTCATTCGAGGGCTTATGACTCAGCTTATTTTATTTATTGAATATTATTTGAATATTCATTTGAGGATCTATGACTCCGATTATTTGCTTAGATATTTTAAATATTCTTTATTTTATTAAAGAATAAGGTGTCGATAATCAAACTCACTTTTGATTATTCAAATAAAGATAGTACTTTCGTACAGTTATATCTTTGGATATTTAATATTCATTTCAAGTATAAGTTTCAAAACTTCTACTTCAATTATTTTTATAAAGATTATTCTTTATGGAAATATTATTTAAATAATAATATTCAGATATTTTCTAATATATCGGGACTGATTTATTTTGTTAAATCAGCATCACTCCAAACATTCTTAAAAATGTTTTGCGAGTCTTCAAAATGATTTTTAAAAGTTAGAGCGGATCCCAAAACTCATTTTTTTATTTAAGATCCTCCTTTCGAAGGGGATTTAAATACTCGCTCAAAACCTGAGGGATCCGGCTCTGTGGTGTGTTTTATATTCGCAACAAGGTTGCTGTTTTGATAAATGAATTGATTACTTACCCAACACTCGGGAAGTAAAATTCTTGGAACAAGTTAATCCATTAACAGGCATCGCCTGGGAAATATCGGTGAGTTCTCCTTTCCAAATAGATACGACTTCTTGGTGGAGCCGTATCAACAAGTTTCTACTTGGGGAAAGTGGGGACAAGCTTTACGTTTCAGAGTCATGGATTTCATCTGAACTAGGAGTGGCGTAAGTGGCCGAGTAGCGCCGGCCCAGCCTTATTATATTGGCCCAAATGGCCTGGAAGTTCCGCTAAGGCGGTCCATTCCTTAGGAGTTCAGTGTTCGGTTGACAAGTAAATCCGACAGGTTCTCCTCTACATGTAGAAAATGGCGGGGTTGTACTACTACGACTGATCATCGTAAGTGGTCTTCCTGGTGCGGCAAACTCCCGTAATGAGTTCATCATCCAATTGGATAATTTCTGCAACACTACCCAGAGCACTTCGATAGAAAGGCTACGGTTGAGCGATTGTTGAGTGTTGGCAGGGTCAAGTTTTCAAAATGATGTTTACATCAAATGAAGTATCTCGTAACTTCATTTTATTTTGATAATATTTTAAAGATTTAATCTATTCAAATCTTGCCTTATAGTCTCATCTATGTGATGAACTTTTGAAGCTAATTATAACTTGAACGGTGGTAGTTCAAGTAGTATTTGGGAAAGATATAAGTATATTGGGGTATCTTGTAACTTCATCTTTTAAACTTATATCTAATTAATAATTGTCTTATGAATGACAAAGATTTTCAGAAAAACGTTGAGACAAGGTTAGATATATGAGATCACCTTGCAACGATATTTTTTTTATACAGTTATATACTGGGACTTTGTGTATATTGTGCATGGAAGAGGACTTCCAATATTTTGAAAAGTATATATGTATATATATATATACTGAATATTTTGCGACTTCATCGCATTAAGATATCAACTTGGTTCATTTCTTTTGACCAAGACTTTCATGAGTACTATGAGAAGGCTCATATATTGTTAATCATTATACATATTATTTTGGTGGGCTTGCTGCTCACCCTTGCTTTCTTCTTTCATCACACAACATCAGATAAACAAGATGAACCAGACCAAGCTCCCGATTCGCAAGAGGTTAGGAGACGTTCCGCAGTTTTCTAGAAGCACTGATGCCGCCATAGCTGAGGTAGGAACTACCAATAGGCTAGGCTTTCAACTTTTGATGTATCAGATTATGTATATTTATGAATTGTAATAATGGCAAAGAAATGTAAATTTATTCAGAAACCTGTTTAAGGTGTATTGGCATATAATTGTGGAATAAAACGACTTGTGATTATTTTTGGATATTCATCTCTGAGACTATAACTTGTGGTGTGTGTGTTTATTGTGGGGTCACGGTACAGAGTAGTTGATTATTTATTAAGATTGGGTGTTGTTAAGGGAAATGGAACTCGTGACAACCCGGATCCCCGACCCCGGATTTGGGGGTGTTACAGCTAATGCATTCTAGGTATCAAATGAGTATGATGGGAGAATTGAGTTACTTTCTGGGGTTACAAGTTAAACAAACTAATGAAGGAATCTTCATATATCAATCCAAATACACCAGGAACTTACTCAAGAGATTTGGAATGCAAGACTACTCAACTACATCAATTCCTATGGCCACTAGAACTAAGTTAGATTTAAATACTGGTCCTTCAATAGATGTAACTAACTACATAAGTATGATTGGCTCACTCCTATATCTAACTGCTAGTACACCTGATATCATGTATGTTATCTATCTATGTGCAAGGTTCCAAGCTGACCCTAGAGAACCTCATCTATTAGTTGTGAAAAGAATTTTTAAGTATCTCAAAGGCACCATAAATCTGGGATTATGGTATCCTAGAGATTCATACTTTAAACTAATTGGATATTCAGATGCTGATTTTGCCAGGATGCAAAATAGACAGGAAAAGCACTTCTGAAAGCTGCCAGTTTCTTGAAGGTAGATTGGTTTCTTGCTACAGCAAGAAATAAAAGTCAATTTCCACTTCAACTATAGAAGCAGAATACATTGCTAGAGGAAGTTGTTGTACTCAGATTGTGTGGATGAAGAATCAGCTGTTGGATTATGGGTTAGACTATTATTTTATTCCTATATATTATGATGATCAAAGTGCTATTGCAATGACAGGAAATCCAGTGCAGTATTTAATGACTAAGCACATCAGCATCAGATACCATTTCATAAGGGAACATGTGGAAGCTGGTACAGTGGAATTGGTCTTTGTTCCAACAGATCAGCAATCAACAGATATATTCACCAAGCCTCTCTATGAAGCTACATTCACAAGATTGGTTAATGAATTGGGAATGATTTCAGGACAATTCTCAAACTCTGATAATTAAGTCTGATGATATTATTAAAGCATTGTATCTTATTATTTGTCAGTACTTGTTAGATACCGATTCTTATTCAAAATGCTTTATGCCATGATAACAAGCAAATTATGCTAAATGATCTTATGTGATAATTGCATGTTGAACTACTGATTATATGTAACACCCCCAAATCCAAGGTCGTGAATTCGGGTCGTTACGATCACTTATCAATTAAATAATTCTCTTTTCACAATATTACTCGACCTTTTATTCAAACTCACACACACACAAGTAATATGCTTGGAAACAATATCAAATAAATCATCTCCAATTATCTACCTGACGGGGCTGGCGCACAAAAAGCCTACAGAACTCATGAGCGTTCCTTACCCGCCTACGGACAGCAGTCTTGATCTGATCCATGCTGGTAGTCTGTTGTGATATGATATATAAAAGACAGGGTGAGCATTATAGCTCAGCAAGGTATATATCCCCATAATTAAGTATGTAAGGATAAATAAAACCAATAATTATACTTTGTATCTCCAAAGCGTTCTGAAAGTTTATACGCTTCTCAAATTTATAATATTCCCAAAATCAACTACAATAGTCTATCCACTGGATACTTGTATTCATCTCTTTCTCAAAATCATTTTATACTCGTACTCATTTTATTTCAAAATCTCAAGATGCTACTCGAACCAAGATTCTCAAATGGGTGTGATATATATTCATCAACATCCCAATTTAAAACTCAGCCTTATTGGCAGATTTCTCAAATGGATTTGATATATAATCATCAACATCCTTATTTAAACTCAGCCTTATCGGCAGATTTCTCAAATGGATTTGATATATATTCATCAATATCCTTGTTTAAAACTCAGCCTTATCGGCTCTCTGTTGTATATTTCACAACAGTTTTTTTTTCCAAAATGAAAGAAAGGGACTATACCGGAATAAACCACGTATCGGTGATCAGCCGAATACGAAATTTTCTCTACTAGTAGAAGGAATACAAGCCTAGCCACCATTGGGCTGATCAAGACACTACACGGTGGTTGCCCATTTTCGTGCAAGTCCGAAAGTCAATGGTCACATAGACCATATAACCGTACAATGCGCCACTCCGCGCTTGCATAATGCGCCACTCCGCGCCTGGTCACTGCCCGATACCACTCCGTGCCGGGAAGGCCACATTCCAGTCCCAAGACAATGATATCTTTTGCTCAAAATCCTTTTTCGAAGGAATAGGTCGTTAAAAGTTGACCTTTAAATAAGATAATTTATTCATCACTTTTAACTCAATTGATCTTTGGGAGTTGTCGGAGTTTTGAATTTAAAATCATTTTCAAATCCCTATCTGTAGTAGGGTGACACATATAATACTCACTTGTTCTTTATTGAACGAGGAAGCAAAACTCTTATGCTTCTAGACTAAATTCCCTAAGGTTTTGATACGTTTCAAATGATTAATCTCTTTCAAGAGTTTTGAATAATTTAGAAAGTACCTTTGGGAACTATGTCTATTTTTAAATAAGTTTTTAGAAGTCCGAAGATATTAAATATCTAAGGTCTCATAATAATTTAAGAGGGATTCAATGAATTGATAAAATCTTAAGTACAAAGTATTTCTAATTAAGGTTCAACGAATTAATAAAAAAACTTAAATACAAAATATTTCTGAATAAGGTCCAACAAATGGAGACACCTTAATCAAATAATCAAAACAGGATTTGGTATCCTATAATTGCTCTTTGAATAGTTAAATCTTTATTAAATAACGTGAAATGATTTATAAACTATTCAGTATATTTTTAAATACTTTCTGGATATTTAATAATCCCTTAAGTATCGCTTTATAAAATAATCAATCAAGTAAGGGTGTCCCTTAAATGAATAAACCAATATTTCTCGAAGTTTAAGTCAAAATCTCAATCATTCGCTTGATATATATAATACGCGAACGTACTTTATTTATCGAAATAGAAATCTTTCATGTCCGGCTCTCTCCGGAATTAAATCGTTATTAAAATATCTCCGACTCCCATTATCATATATTATATTTGAAATACGTTTCAATTTCTCATACTCGTGTAAAATGAAATTTGTTTTCGTAAACAATCGCATAATTCGTATGCATTGATATCATAGACAAGCATATATATTTGTATGAGATAGGGTTTCGAAAACTTGCCTCGAGTAATCGAAGTGGTATGGTCTCTGGTGTTTGGTTGGCGATCTATAAACAAGAACCAACAGTCTAAGTTAGTACGCGATTAACGTCTCGCTCTTATTAAGCAACTTTCGCAACTACTCAAGTATAACGAATCTCCGATCATTACATTCTCAACACTTATATTCTCACTTTATAACATGGTCGAGTTTTGAAATCGATCGTTCGCTTTAGAAAGTCCATTTCGAGTTTTAAGCCCGAACGTGAGAAAACGCACGTCAAAATTAGGTTTTTATGCGTTTCTCGCTTGCGCTCGCTTTACCAAAATGTTTTTATAAAATCGATAAATTAATATTTTCTCAAAATTATTTTTGGAAAGTCTTCTCTACTGTCATATACATTTTTCATAATTTTTTCAGAATCTCAAAATTATTTTAAGTCCTTCAAAATCACCATGCACATGGACTTAAGTGCAGTTGGCTAATCGCAGAAATGTTTTACACTAAAACCACCATAACTCCTAAACCGTAAATCTTCTCATGATGATCTACATATGTATAGAAACAAAAAAATAAGATCTATCTAGTCATGGCCAGTGATTTTCAAATTTTAACCATTTTCATGGCCGAATATCCTGCAGAAAAGAGATCAAGTACAAGAATGCCCAAACTCAATTTCTACTACTTGATCTTAACATAATCACTACCTATAACCACCATAAACACAATTACTTCTCAAGATCTACCAACATACACCTTATATGATCTATCTAGTACCACATACATGGATTACAACTCAACATCTCAAGCCTTTAGCAAGAACATAATCAATACAAACTCAAACAAACACAATCCTTTGGATCTTAACACTATCACAAAAATAACTCTTAAATCCAACCATAAAATCTTAAAGGGTTAAAAGTCATACCTTCTTGGATACTAGGAAGGTTAGTTCTAGGATTATTGAGGCTTGGTTTGCTTAGAAAACACTTAGAAGGGCTAGATCCTTAAGAAACAAAACCAAGAAACAAGTTAGAATTTCGGAGTTACTTTTCAGCACCTCATTCAAACATTTTTATAAAATTGAAAATAAATAATTTGAGTCTGAAATTTGGTACGAATCTTACCCATGATATAGAGAAGATATGGTAAAAATTTCATGATATTTGAATGAGTATATTTGGAGTTATGAATTTTTCTTTCTCCCTTACTCAGAAAATCCGAACTGCTGGGATGAAAAATGGGAGAGCTTTAAGTGAGGGAAAAGGGGTTGTTTTCTTTTGTGGCTAAAGTGTGAGAGTGTATAATGAATATATAGGATGTATGCAGCAGATTTGACAATAATTTAGAAAAGGTATGGGTTGGTTTGATTGTGTGGTGAAGTGAGAAAAAGGAGAAGTATGGCTTGTGTACTTGTTTGTCTCCCATCACTATTCCACTAACTATTCTAGTTAGCTTCTAATCATCTAGTTATACTCCTAACTACTAGTTAGGACTTGGTTATGCATGGACAACTTGCATGGGATTTAATTTCTCATTCGTTTATTTATCATAAACGCAATCGTCGTTCCATTCCGATAGCTTCCACGTATAACGACTTGTTTCATAGCGATTTCTTTTATCGCTTATAATCTTATAACCACTTCCCATTCCTTCTCTTGATCATAGAAACACCTTGATATATTATTTATTTCACGTAGTATTCCCAGTTCTACGCCATTCTTTACGGATATAAAAATACATAGTATAATCGTGAATCTTCGAATTCCGTTGGCTTTTACATTAACTTATTTTCCTCGATAAACAAGAATATGATCTCGGATTCTCAAAATTTCACTATTCATTTTATGATGATCCCCATACGTATTACTTAATCAGCTCAAGTTACTATTCACAGAAGTTTTAAAATATTACAAAAATCAGGGTTCTTACATTATGTTTATAAACTCTGTTATTAGTTTAACTTGTTTTGACTAATAATATATGTCAGTAGTTGATGAATCCTAATAATCGTTATTACCTGCTGCCAATAGTCAAACTTTGATTGATTATTTTTTATGAGTATAATGTTTAAATCAGTATTGTAATTACAAGTTTGAAGTTGGCCTCAGATGGGAAATTTTTCATGGTTACAGGTTTTTACTTTTGAGTAAGATTTAGAACAGGTTCGTTTAATGCTTAACCTTATTCTCGGTAACTGTGCCTTTAGTAACACACGTTTACATGATTACTTTTTAAGTCAATTGTATGTTGCCACGTGTCCTATTAAACTAAACATGATTAAATTAGTGGAGTACAGTATTGTATAAAATCAATTTTTAATTCTAGAAGATACTTTGCTTATTTGTGTTATTCTCTCTCTGCTATTTTACCCTTCTTAAAATCGTAAACTCTGAAACCCCAACTACTGTTCGTATATTCTTCTTGAAAAATTAACCATGACTTCACATGCTGCTTCTAAACAATTTGATTATGGTGGTGCCAAGTTTGTGACTAACAACTATTCAGCTATCTTGTCTAACAACAGCGTAAAAGTTGATTTTCACATCTTTTAGGATTTTCTTAGATCCAGTGAGATTGGGTTTACTCTCACAGCTCCACCCACAATCTCTGGTGACCAGGTGCTTGCTATCTGGAGAACTGGCGTATTTGATGATGAATGATCTAATGGATCTCTGAGCCTTGTTTTTGAATTTGACAACACAACAAGGATAGTAACTCCTCAAACTGTACGAGATACAGTTTGGTTGGTGATACTAAGATTAGTAGATCCTTTACTGAGATTGGTTATGCCAAGGATTTGAAGAATCTTGGTCAATTAAAAAGGAATGGGCTAAGGAAGGAATGGAATTTCTTATTTGATTGCATCACAAAGACATTTAATAACAAATCCTCAAATTTTGATGCCTTGCCCATTATGACACAAAAGATAGGGTACTCTCGAATTCATGGTTCACATTATGATTATGGTAAAGTAGTTCTGTCTTTTATTGGTGATAGGATAAATGCTAATAGAAATATTGTATATTATGCTAGATTCTGTCAGTTGATTTTTAATGCTTGTTTTTTTAATACCCCTATCCCCTCTAATCAAATAGTGTCTGTGTTTAAGTTGACAAAAAGGGCTTTTTCTGACTTAATTTCACAAGATGAAAAGCGGTTGCATTTAGCTCCTTGAGGTTACCTTTAGTTGCAAGAAACTTGCTCTTAGCAAGACTTCCTGAGACTTATAATTTGCTTAAAAGTCAAAGTGCTAAGCTGCATGAAATAACCATTGGAAACCCACTTGTAGCTCACCTCAGCACAACAACGCAAACACGAAAACCATCTCAAACGGAAACCACCTTAAGTGTCTCTCAAAAGATACTTGTTGTAAAAAGAAAGAAAGACTTGACAAGCTACAAATCATGTTGTAGCTCAGTCCACTTTCGAAGCATCTCAAGTTCCTCATTCTTCAAAACCTTCAGAAATTGTAAAGAAGAAACTTGTACTTGCTGGATTAGAATCAGATTCAGATGAGGACAATGCTACCTTATTTTCCAGATTTCCAAATCTTTGGTCCAATTTGTAATAACCCCAATTTTTGAATTTTTTTTTAAACCATGATGAATAGTAACTTTTGAAGATTGTGCTGATTAAGGAAAATTGTCAGACCACCCTATGGAGGGGATTCTTTAATGGATATTTTGAGATCATATTATCACTCCATAATATATATGAGGGTACGTAAATATCATCAGAATTTGAATCCGGATACTTAGATTTTTCCCGAAAATCCACCAGATACCGACAGAATTAAGTATAACGTAACATGATGAAAAATATTTCAGTTCAAAGATTATAAGAGAGGATCATTTAATGAATATAAAATATTAAGAATAGTTTAGGGAAGCCCAAGTAATAAGATCCCGGATATGATCCCTCAAATGATTAACGAGAACGAGAGTTAAGCGAGCCGTAAAATAAATAAACGGTCAAGAGACAAGCTTGTACAAGAAGCCATGGATTATGACATCATCAACCACAAGATAAAGACATGTGGCATGGAAGTGACATAGGAAGGTGATGTAAGCATGGTTAATAGATATTTATGCAAGGATCAGTTGTAGCCAAGTGTTTTAACCTTGGTTAAACCTAGGTTAAAGTTAACCAAGGCCAAAATGACCACAAATTCATCAAAGCAAAAAGCAAGAATTATTCTTCTTCTCCCCCATTTCTTTTGGTTCGACTTTATCATGAAAAACAAAGGAAGAAAAATCAAATCTCAAGCTCCACTTCTTGCTTAATTACAAGGTATTTATCTAAGCTTCCTTATGATTAGATATGAAGATTCTACAAGTTTGAGCCATAGATTCCTTACCAATATTTTTCTATAATTCATCAAAGGAGATGATGAATAGTGTTTTCATAAAATTAAACTTTGGTTTCTTTGTTTAATGGTTGGATCAAGGTTGCTTAGGAGTGGATCTAAGCTTCTATAGACATTCAAAGTATCTTACATTGTTTCAAGGCTCCAAGGAAGGTATAATCTTTAGAATTTTAGCTTTTACTTGGAGTTTAATAAGTTTTATGGTTGGATTAGTGAATAAGAACCATGATCCATGTTTGGTAGTAGTTTTGTTTGATTTGTAATGATTATGGTTAATGGATCTACGATTATGGTTAATGGATCTATGATTATGGTTGAATGAGTTGATAATATTGAAAGTGTGAACTGAGTTAGTGTTGTTTAGGTGAAATATTGACGTGTTGGTGATGATTGATGATTTGGTGAGGACTGGTGATTGTTTGGATTGGTAAAATTTGGAAAACTCGTAAACATAGCCGTCGTAACACCCATTTTCTTATAAACTGCTTGTGCATGAATTTTGGACCAGAGACCTCACTGACCAAACTGTAACTTTGCCATGTTTAGCTAGATCATGTCGTAAGCTTCATTTTGGTATATGGTTCGCTTAGATCCGATGTACAGTTTAGGAGAAACGACCATTTTAAGTTACGGTATTTCGTGAATGAACCTTTACCCCTCGCTTAAATTTGAAACCTTGTTTAAGGCCCCTAAAAGACTAGTTGAATTACGAAACAATTATGTAAGGTGAATTAGGAAGTTGGTAAAGTACTCGCAAAAGAGTCGCCTTAAAATTCATAACAGTTAATTTATTAAAATTGGTGGAGCCGAGGGTACGCAAGCGATTAACGCAAATCGTTAAGCGTATAAGCGACCATTAGGGTATGAGTGAGTTTTGACTAGTTTCTTAAGCGACCGTGGTCTAATTCCGACTTATGTTGTTGTTCATAGGTTACCAGACCCACTCTAAGCTTAAATCTACCCCCGGGACACTCAGACAAGTTTTCTGTTGTGATGTAAATATATTGATGCATTATCTTGAGATAAGTACATGGTTGTTATTAGCAAATTTTGTGATATATTGGAGCATGTTGATATGGTATATATATTCATGTTGTGAAATCTTGATATTTTAATATCAATTCAAATGCTTATAAACTGTATAACACCTATGCTAGAGATAAGCAGTAGTTGCATGTACCCTTAGTATAGGGGACCCAAAGGTGAATATTTTTCTAAACCGGGAGGCGATGTTCCCGAGAAATGATTAGCCAAGTATTCTAGAAATGATTGATATTGTCAATCATTCTTACCTTAAATATTTTCAGAAAGTTATTTTCAAAACTTTTGCTTCATTTGCTTTGATAAAAGCTATTTGTTATTGGAATATTATTATAACACAATATTCAGATATTTTTTGATTATCTTGGAATTGATTTATTCTATCAAATCATCCATATTCCAAACCCTTTCAAAAATATTTTCGAGTCTTCAAAATGATTTTAAAGGCTAGAGCGGATCCCAAAACTTGTTTTCAAATTTAAGATCTTCCTTTCGAAGGGGATTTAAATACTCGCTTAAAAATCTGAGGGATCCGGCTCTGTGGTGTATTTTATATTCACAACGAGGTTGCTGTTTTGATAAATGAATTTGAGTACTTGCCCAACATTCGGGAAGTAAGTCCATCTAAATGAGTCGGCATAAGCGACAGGCCGGGGTACGGTCTATCAAAGTGTAAGTGACTGGATGGCAGTCCATCAACGTGTAAGAGGCCGGGTGGCGGTCCAGCACAAGGTCCTAATACGGCCAGGATGATGATCGGTGGGGGATTCATCCATCTACTAGTAGAAAAGGTTACTTAATGGGTATCTTTGTCTGATCAGCAAGATATCGGGTTTATGCCAAAATTTTCTTCTTTCCAAATTCATTGGGTATTACAACCCTGTTTATACTGTTCATAACAGAGGTTTTGAAGAAAAGTATGAGAGAGAGATACAGGTGTATGTATATATATCGAGACTTAATGAAGTATCTCGTAACTTCATTTCTTTTAAATGATATTTTAAAGATTGATTATATTCAAGTCTTATCTTGTAGTCTCATCTATGTGGTGAACTTTTGAAACTGATTATACCTTACACGGTGGTAGTTCAAGTAGTATTCGGAAAAGATATAAGTATATTGGAGTATCTTGTAACTTCATCTTTTCAACTTATATCTAGTTAATTATTATCTTATGCATGACAAAGATTTTCAGAAAAATGTTGAGACAAGGTTAGATATATGAGATCACCTTGCAATGATATTTTTATACAGTTATAAACTGGAACTCTGTGTATATTATGCATGGAAGAGAATTTCAGAGATTTTGAAAAAGTATATATACATATATACTGATTATTTTGCGACTTGGTCGTGTTAAGATATCAAACTTGGTTCAATTCTGGTTGACCAAGACTTTCATGAGTACTTTGAGAATGCTCATATATTGTTAATTATTATACATGTTATTTTGGTGGGCTTGTTGCTCACCCTTTCTTTATTCTTTCATCACACAACAACAGCTAGACAAGATGAACATGACCAAGCTCCCATTTCGCGAGCGGATATGAAATGTTCTGCAGTTTCCAGTAGGCGTTGATGTCGTTGTAGTTGAGGTCGGAACTACCAATAGGCCAGGTTTTCAACTATTGATGTACCAGACTTATGTATATTTATAAATTGTAATAATGGAAAAGAATATGTAAAGTTATTCAGAAACCCTTTTCAGGTTTAATGGTTTATAATTGTGGAATAAAATGGCTTGTGTTATTTTCGGTATTCATCTCTGAGACTATAACTTGTGGTGTGTGTGTATATTGTGGAGTCACAGTGCGCATTAGTTGGTTTTTTTATTAAGATTAAGTGTTATTAAGGAAAATGGAACTCGTGACAACTCGAATCCCCGACCCCGGATTTGGGGGTGTTACACGATTCTTCTCCAAAACTAGTTGTTTCATCAACTGGAAAAGACACAGTTGCTGATTCTCATACAAATTCAAGACCAAAGAGAAGAAGATTGGACAAAGCTTATTACAATCAGCACTTGCTCAAGCTTGAACAGGAAATTGCTGAGGAGACACAGAGTGCATCAAATCTAAATTCTGATATCCAGTCTACTGCTGAGGTGCTTATAGAATTGTCTGAAACTCCAGTCATGCAATATCACAAGAGGGCAAGGGAAGTCTCTCATGAACAAGTAGAAGCTAGTGTCAAGAGGCTGCAAGGGAAAGGACTTTTTCCTGGATCAAGCACACAAGAACCAGTATATCAAAGGGGTATATCAGCTACATCTTTTGATCCAGTCACACTAGAACCTGCACCTCAAAGTGGTGCAACAGATATTGAAGCCCAAGAGCCTCTGATTGAAACTGCTCAGGAGTCTAACACTGCAATTATGGAGAAGAGTACACGAGAACCTGGTTGTCAAAGTAATCCAGCAACTCCTAATTCTCCTGCTACACAAGAACCATTCCATCAAAGTTGCAATGCAAGATTTACTCCTGCTGTAGTGATTTTTATTATTGATGTTGAAGGCAGAGTTCATCCGTCTTAAATGACTACTGATATTTTATCAGTACCACAACTGAATGTTCACACAGAAATCGCATCTTCAGATTCACAAGGTATAAATTTTGGTGTTACTTTATCAGCATTTATTTTAAATACTGATTTAGTTCTTTCAGTATTTATTGTATGCTTTTCATGATATAAATCATGTTGACATGATTACATCTAGACCTTAGTTAAGGACTACCTCTAGTTGTATGATCACATATAACCCTTCTTTAGCCACCTCTTATTTCTGTAGGATAATCTTTCTGAGCCTTTTTGTGATATGTATGAAAAGATTGAGAGAAAAATAGAATTTAAGAGAGGCAGGATCCTTCCTGGAAAAAGGAGAGGTAGATGAGAGATAGGATTTAGTAATACTTGTGAGGAAGCTCTGTAATAACTCAAAATTTTGAGACCTTGTAAAATGTTTAATGAATAATAACCCTGACGGACGGGAAAAACTTTTAAGCCCACACTATGTACACTATGGAGTACATGAGAAGATGAGTTTCGGAGTTGATATTACGATTATACGTACCAAATGAGTGTATGTAAACGCTATTAGTTTTCAAAGAAAACGAACTTTGAAAAACGACCGTATGTACGACCCATCGAGGATTACGGGGATCACAATATAATTACGAGATTAAAACCCTACGGATTTATATTCAAGTATGATAATTAAAAATATAAGGAATAAATACTAAAGGAATTACGTCGCGAACCATTTACGAATAAGTATTACGAAAACGTTTAAGCAACCGAGCGAACGCGTAAACGATTAAATAAATGTAACACACTAAGTAAACCATGGTAAGAAAGTAACCATGTTTACTTCATCAAATAGTGAGCTAACCATAGGATGATCAAGCTAGCTAGCAAAATAGTGTGCTAAGGAAGCTAACATATGTAGTTAGCTTGTAAGCTAGCAAGCTACTTAGATTTTGTCCCCAAGATTTGCAACAAGAATAAACCTAGGATTCAACCTAGGAGAATAAAAATCAAGTGGAAGATATCACACCCCATTTCCTAGAAGCAACCTAGAGAAGCAACCAAGAGAAGCAAGCATAAATACCCCCCCACCAATCATTATTTCCATTCGGCTATTCAAGAAAAGGGGGAGGAATTCAAAATCAAAACTCAAAATATAGCCATGGTAAAATCATCCCATTAATTCTCAAGCTTCCTAACAATTAAACTAAGGTAAGAAAATTCTTTCATCTCTTTTTATCAAGGTTTGATGGGTGGAATAAAATCAAGAAAGTCACTAGTGAATAGTATGAATAGTAATCTCTCTTTGGTTTCTTGATTTCAATGGTGATTTTAGGTTCCAAAAATCATACCAAGCACTTCCAAGCCTCCACCATCCTCAAGAACACATCTCAAGATTTCAATAAAGGTAAAAATCTTTGGCCCAACTTTATTTAAGATTCATTTTAAGATCCATTTAGTATGTGGTAGTAAACCTAGTTCAATGAGTGGTATTGATGAAATCTTGGTGTTTAAGTTAAGTAGATTTAAGGTTGATTGTTTTTGCCTCAAGAAAATGATGTTCTTTAGAGGAGGTTGTGTGTTGATGATTAAATGATGATTTTTGGTGGTTGTGTTAAGAGTTAGGGTGTTAACGAAACCCCGATCGTAAACGTAACTCTATCAAAACCAACAAATCGTAACTTTAAGATTCTGCAGAAAGTACCGAAGTTGTAAACTGTAGTTTCTTGAAAAATAACCCTTTATTATGATAGACAATGTTATAAGGATCGTTTAGGCGCTTGAATCGCTTGATTCTGATTTACGGATCAAAAGTTCTTACCGTTTTACTAAAAGTGATTTACGCGACAAAAACTGCTACGATTTACGAACTTTGAAAATATAAAGGATCGACTTAAAAGTGTTCATAAATCATGAATTTTTTACAGAGAGTAACATATCGAGTTTTCTAACTTCCATAAAAATTTCAAGTGAAAATAATTATTTCTCAATTTTATAAAAATATCGGAGCCGAGACCGCGCGAGTAGAAACCGTAAAAATCCATAAGCGGAGCCGACGACGATAATGAAAATGAACCTAAGATACTTAGAAAAATAAAGTGACCATAATGTGAATAATGACTTAAAGGAATAATAAGGGTAGTATAAGTGGAGAGGGTGCATAATAAGTAGCACACGAGTGCGAGTCACCGTAAATTAGAACGGGACCTAACGAAGTGAATTGTGTTTATGGTTATAGATTTCTGAGCAGAACCTAAAGCATCCTCTACCTTGAGATACCCAGGCAAGTTTACGAACCCAAATTCATTTATTGTTGTGTTTTGAAAGGATTGTTTTATTATCATTGTATAAATACCATGTTTTCCATGATACGTAGTTGTTGAATTTTCGCATAATGTAGCGATGTTGTACGAGAAGTATATATCGTGAAATATTTATTCCGCTATAAGCGTGACATATTATATAAGACCGAGAGTCGGTCAGGATTTAAGATAAAACTCGGGAATCATTCCGATGATATTATAGGACGGTTATAAGTCCATAGTAGTACGTTTTAAAAAGGGACTCAACGTCCACTTACGAAGCATTAAAATACCTCGAACTTTTATTAAAACGATTTCCCAATGATCATATTCCCTCAACTATATTTTATTGTTCGAATAATAAATACTATATACTTATTCTTTTATCATGGGAGTAGTATACCCCAACAATTATTTATTTCAAACCTGATTAATCATTAAAGATTATTAATTGCGTACACATAAACTAGTTGAGGAATATTATTTTAAATACTCTTTTAAAGAGTAAACTCATTCGAGGTTTAATTATTTATCGATTATCATTTAATTAATTATTATCTATTAAAGGGTTTATTTTTTATTTATAAATCATAGATCCGATTTAAAACATACTTTCTGATTTCGGAAAATCATTCGAGTAATTTCAGATCGTCGGAGAATGTTACTCCGACTTATTTAATATTTTGAATATAGTTTCAAGGAGAGAATTTTTCCCCCTTATATAATTATCTGTTGACAACTGTCAACTTACATCCTTAGTACTTCCTCCGAAACTTTCAGAAGTACATATATATATTTATATATATACAGTAAAGCTATGTCTGTCAACAAGAAAAACGCTTGGAGGAACTTCGATGTGGTTCGAGTTCTCGAGATATGATAGGATTTCCTAAAGGACAAGGGAGAGGTAGGATCGAAGTACTCCGTGTATTGGATAGACTACTGGTACCGTAGAAGACGGTACAATATGTACCTATGGATCTGCGAAGTGTGTGTATACCCGAAATGAGGACACATAGCCCGTATGCGGCAAGGGTGATAACCGAGATGTGAAGGTGTCGTCCCTCTACTAGTAGAAAAGGTTACTTTTATCGCAGTACGACTGATCATCGTATGCGGTGGCTCCAACGAATGTCCAAATTCTTCCAATTGGAATTGTGATGCAATACCGTAACCCAAGCCTAGGTGATGGGATTACTATTAAGGTATTCGCAGGATAATAAAATCCCTTAAATAATTGTTTTCATAAGAAGGTGTGTATCACCAAGGAAAACTATTTTCGAATAAAACATAATTATCGTATATGATGTTATCATACAGTCATTTTTATACTGTACATTATTATGCTGGGCATTATAGCTCCCACTTGTTTTCTTAAATTGACACAACACAATAGTAAATCAAGATGCGTGCCATGAGAACCATAGCCAGGAAACAGGTAGGAAATGGTCAGTTGTTCCGTAGATTGTTTGGTGTTGTACGACAGGTAATCCGAATAAGCTGGATTAGTTTTCAGTTGTTTTTAGTTCGGCTTATTTATAAGTATGACTTATGTAAGATAATAAACAAGAAATATTTATTTGGTCGGAGGACTGGCTTTACTTAAAGGTTACTCCCCGGTAAGACTAAATTACTTTTTGGTTGTAATAATTATCACTTGATGGTTGAAAGTACTCTAGATATGATGGTTCATTTCCAAGACAATAACCAGTAAGTGTATGTGTGATAAGTGTGGGGTCGTGAAGCGTGAGTATTTACATATTGTAGTGTGAGTTGTGTGGTTGTAGTAGTTTATATGGCGTGGCCTCGGAGATTCCAGACCCCAGGTTTTGGGGCGCCACAAAAATGGTATCAGAGCCTTAGGTTATCAAATCTTGGAAACGATAGGATATAAAATACGTAGACATAGGAAAAAATAAAATAATCAATTAGAGCTCAAGTCGAGTTCGTCGTCGGGCTACACGGGTAGTCTTGATAGTTTTACCCTCAAGGGAATTCCGACTCTAAGTTAGTAATACCTTGCCTATTGTGTCAGGTACCAGTGGAGCCTAGGAGGGAGATTGATCCTCTTGATGGTGTCATGGTCCCAGAGCGTGACCCTAATCCCGAGCCAGAGAGCCCACCCATTGATGATTCGGAGGATGACCCTATTGAGGATGTCCTAGAGGAGGAGACTAACCTTCTTGTCCCCATAGCTAATGGCATAGTATGGAGGGATGTAGAGATGTACCCTTACCCGACTATTCGTTCTGCTACACCACCCCCAGGGATTCAGAGCCCTATGCCCTATACTGATGATGATTAGGAAGAGGCAATACATGCACAGATCCACGAGGTTTATTACGTATCCTCTAGCGATCCAGATTCACCTCTACCACCACCGGCAACCATGCATGTAGCCATACACGACTGGATAGTGGGTTAGCTTAATGTTGAGATCACTGCAGCATCTGTTCGCATTGTGGAGTTATGCCAGGCACTGACAGCTGAGAGAGCCACCCGACTAGGATACCAAGGGGATTTCAGAGCTGCTTCCCCAGCCATAGCCCGCAGAGAGATCGATGGGATCGAGCTCCGTACCAGGGTTCAGATGAGAATGACAGCGGTTGGAGGATACATCCCGGTAGTTGATGCA
Source organism: Apium graveolens (assembly GCF_009905375.1). Lineage (NCBI taxonomy): Eukaryota > Viridiplantae > Streptophyta > Magnoliopsida > Apiales > Apiaceae > Apium > Apium graveolens. The sequence continues at coordinate 271,860,658 of NC_133649.1, forward strand.
GAGCTGATTTTGGCAGGAGCGATGAGGAGGGTGCGCGACCTCACTCGCAGTGATAGTGACCGAGGGACTAGTGACTAGATATGGACCTTGAAGAAGGATGGGTGACTTGTCACCATTTTGGATAGGATAGCTAGTAGTAGATAACGTTCCTAGCCCTTCAGGGTACACGTCTTATATATTTTTATTTCAGTTTTCAGGACTAGTAGTGATGTATTATAATCAGGCATGTTCTAGTTGTTCTGTTTCCTAAGATATAAGTGGGAGATCTTATGAAATATATATATCTAAGCAGTTATTAAGAAATTGACGTCCATATTATTGCGCTTTATAAAAAAACATGTTAGATAATAAATGACATGCTTACATATAAATAAAATAATCCAACTGTTATATATACAACTATGTTGACCAATTTTCATTATCAGAACAATGCCACCCCGTAGAAGAGGAACCAGGGCACAGCCCACAGAATCTGTTAACCAACAACGGAGTGAACCTGACCCTGTAGTGAATGAGGAAAGTGAAGAGGACTTAGACTATAATAAATATGATGAGGAAGAATATGTAGAAGAAGAGGCTGAGGATACCCATCAGGGAGGAAACCCCATGAATGAATTTATGGAACTGCTAAGAGCAAATCTGAACCAACAGCCTATTCCACCACAGCCACATGCTGCCCAACAGACTGCAGCTACTGCCTTTAGGGCCTTCAAATCTCTCAAACCCCCAGAGTTTCTAGGATCGGCCGACCCCGTTGAAGTACGGGCCTGGCTCAAAGAAATAGAAAAGTCCTTCGAGATACTAAGTGTTGAGGAACGACACAAGACCATTTCTGCGTCTTACATGCTGAAAGGAGAAGCTAACTACTGGTGAGAGTCCAAACGAAACCTAAAGACTGATGCTGTGATTTCATGGGATAGATTTACTCGACTGTTCTTAGACAAGTATTTTCCTAGGTTTATGGAGACCCATATGGAGATTAAGTTTCTGGAGTTGAAACATGATAAGATGACTGTAGCAGAATATGAGGCCAAATTTACTGAGTTGTCGAGATTTGTGCCTGAATTTGTGAATACCGAAGAGAAGAAAGCGCAAAGGTTTCAGCTTGGTCTGAAATAATGGATCCAAAACCGAGTGGCAGTGTTAGAGCTGACAGACTATGCCACCTTAGTGGAGAAAGCCTCGATTGTTGAAACTGGCAGTGAGCAGAGTGTGAAGGAGAAGGAAAATAGGAAAAGGAAGATAGGAAGCCAAGGAATAGGAACCGGGAACATGAGCCTTCCAAGTAGGTTCGTCAGGGGAGCAGTGTCCTAACCTGCGCGAGGCCCCGGATTCAGAAAGGCCCCGAGTGAGAGTGTTGGTCAGGGCGGCGGACAATCTAAGGCCACATTTCATAGCCAACCCCGCGCCCCAATACCAGAGTGCCAGACCTACAAGAGAAGACACCTTTGGTTATGCAACCAGGCGAGAGCCCCTCTGAAATGTTACAGGTGCGACCAATCCGGACACCTTGCCAATAACTGTCCCCAATATAGCAAGACATGTTTCCTATGTGGGAAGGTAGGACATATGAGGAAGGATTGCCCAATAATGAAGCCCCCAGTCTTAGGTATGAGCTGAGCTGCATCCAACCGACCCCCAGCTGCTAGGACCTTCAACATGACTGTTCAGGATGCTGTTCGAAACACTGATGTGATAACAGGTACCCTTTTATTATATTCCGAACATGCAAATGTCCTATTTGACTCTGGAGCAACCAAATCTTTTATATCTCAAGATTTTGCTAAAAAGTTAAAACTTAATGCCATACCATTACGTGAGATATTACAAGTGGAAATAGCAAACAAAGAAATAATTCCTGTAAATCAAGTACACCCTAAGTGCAAGTTGAACTTAGAAGGGAAGGTCTTCGAGGTTGACCTAATCCCATTCGCATTTGGAGAATTTGATGTAATCTTAGGAATGGATTGGTTATCCAGTAACGGATCGCAAATAGATTATGAACAAAAGAGAGTAAAGATAAGAGTGCAGAATGAAAAAAAAGTAGTGTTTAAAGGTCAACGACAGAACCGGATATTTCTAGCCATGCTACAAGCAAAAAGATTATTAAGGAAAGGTAACGAGGCCTATTTGGCTTATGTGGTAGATACCAAAAAGGAAGTCCCTAATATACAGGACATACCCGTAGTAAACGAATTCGAGGATTTATTTCCAGAGAACTTACCAGGATTACCACCTGACCGGGAAATAGAGTTCGCTATAGAATTAGCACCAGGCACGGCACCAGTATGCAAGGCCCCATATAGGCTAGCCCCGGTTGAGATGAAGGAACTAGCTTCTCAACTGCAAGAGTTATTAGATAATGGAATGATAAGACCCAGTGTGTCGCCATGGGGAGCGTCAGTACTGTTCGTAAAGAAAAAGGATGGCAGTATGAGATTATGCATAGACTATCGAGAGCTGAATAAGCTGACTATTAAGAATAGGTACCCTCTCCCCAGGATTGATGACCTATTCGACCAACTCAAGGGAGCTGTACATTTTTCCAAGATAGATTTGAGAACATGATATCACTTGTTGAAAATCAAACCGGAAGATATACCGAAGACTGCTTTTCGCACTAGGTATGGACACTATGAGTTCTTAGTCATGTCGTTTGGGTTAACCAATACACCTGCAGCCTTTATAGATTTGATGAACAGAGTGTTCAAAAAGTACCTGGATATATGTGTGATAGTTTTATAGATGATATTTTGATCTACTCAAAGTTAGAGCAAGAACATTTGAGGATAGTCTTAGAAATCTTGAGGAAGGAGATATTATATGCCAAGTTCTCGAAGTGCGAGTTTTGGTTGAGAGAAGTTCAGTTTTTAGGACATGTAGTGAGTAGCAAAAGAGTTTTAGTTGACCCTGCCAAAATAGAGGCAATATCCAATTGGGAAAGACCAACTACCCCAACTGAGGTTAGGAGTTTTGTGGGTTTAGCAGGATATTACCGAAGGTTCGTGCAAGATTTTGCTAAGATAGCCGGTCCACTGACTAGACTTACCCGGAAAACAGAAAAGTTTGTATGGACAGAGAAATGTGAGGAGAGTTTTCAAGAGCTGAAAAGGAGGCTGGTGTCAGCACCAGTGCTCGCTCTTCCCGATAGAAAGGGAGAGTTTGTGATATACAGCGACGCATCGCTTAAAGGATTAGGATGCGTAATGATGCAGCACGGCAACGTTATAGCGTATGCCTCTCGACAATTGAAGGAATATGAGAGCGGATACCCTACGCATGATCTAGAATTAGCAGCCATAGTGTTTGCCCTAAAAATTTGGAGACACTACCTGTACGGTGAGAAATGTGAGATCTACACTGACCATAAAAGCCTCAAATATATTTTCATTCAGAAGGAGCTGAACATGAGACAGAGGAGATGGTTAGAGTTGATAAAAGACTACGACTACAAAATTTTGTATCACCCGGGTAAAGCCAATGTGGTGGCTGACGCCCTTAGTAGGAAGGAAAGACTCAAGATGATAATGGCATCGGAGGAGTTGATTAAAGAATTTGAAAAGATGGAAATTGACGTGAGAATGACCGGTAAGGGAACGGAAGGATTATTTGAGATTAAGCTAGTGCCAGAGCTGACTGAAAAGATACGAGTATGTCAGGTGAAGAAGATGAGTGAAGAAAGAGGAACATTGACCGGTGAAGAAGTAAGATGCGAGAAGGACGAGAAAGGGATCATGAGGTATGCGTCCCGAATTTGGATTCCAAATGTGCAAGAGTTAAAGGATGAGCTGCTGCATGAAGGGCACAGCTCCAGATATTCAATCCATCCAGGAAGTACGAAGATGTACCGTGACCTTAAGGAATATTATTGGTGCCCTAACATGAAAAGAGAAGTAGCTGAGTGGGTCAGCAAGTGCTTGACATGCCAGAGAGTGAAGGCTGAACACCAACGACCTAGTGGACTGTTACGGCCCCTGGAAATTCCGGAATGGAAATGGGAGCATATAGCCATGGATTTTGTGACAGGCTTACCAAGAACAAAGACCAATCACGATGCCATATGGGTTGTCATAGATAGATTGACCAAGTCCGCACACTTCCTACCAATCAACGAAAGATACACCGTAGACAAGTTGGTGGATATTTACTTGAAGGAAATTGTAGTTAGACACGGCGTTCCGGTACCCATAGTGTCAGATAGAGACCCGAGGTTTAATTCTCAATTTTAGAGAAGCTTCCAGGAATGCGTAGGCACCAGACTAAACATGAGTACCGCCTACCACCCCCAGACTGATGGACAAAGCGAAAGGACTATTTAAACCCTAGAAGATATGCTACGAGTCTGTGCCATTGATTTCAAAGGAAATTGGGATGACCACTTACCCCTGATCGAATTTGCTTACAACAATAGCTATCACGCTAGCATAAGAATGCCCCTGTATGGAGCTCTTTGCGGAAGGAGATGTCGCTCTCCCCTGTGTTGGGACGAAGTCGGAGAACACAAGATATTAGGACCAGAGTTAGTCCAGCAGACCAGAGAAATGGTAGGACTCATCAGGAAAAGACTGGTAGTAGACCAGGACAGACAAAAGAAGTACGCCGACCAGACCAGGAAGGATAGGGAATTTGAAGTAGGAGATTCTGTGCTATTGAAGGTATCTCCGTGGAAAGGAGTGATGAGATTTGGGAAGAAAGGGAAGCTGAGTCCCAGATTCATAGGACCCTTTGAAATTTTGAGGAGAATAGGACCTCTAGCTTACGAGCTCGCCTTGCCTCCTAATTTGCAACAAGTGCACAACGTGTTCCACGTGTCCATGTTAAGGAAGTACCATGCAGATGCACGAAATGTAATAGAATACGAGCAGGTAGATTTACAACCAGACCTGACCTACATCGAGCAGCCGGTAAGGATAATGGACAAAAAAGAACAAGTACTGAGGAACAAGACTGTGAAGCTAGTTAGGATCTTATGGAGAAATCAAAATGTTGAGAAATCAACTTGGGAACTTGAAGACGCAATAAGGAATAGATATCCCCGCTTATTTTCTAATTGATTCTGGGACGGAATCCTTGTTAGAGGAGAAGACTACAATAACTCGAAATTTTGAGACCTTGTAAAATGTTTAATGAAAAGTAACCCTGACGGACGGGAAAAACTTTTGAGCCCACACTATGTAGTACATCAAAAGATGAGTTTTGGAGTTGATATTACGATTATACGTACCAAATGAGTGTATGTAAACGCTATTAGTTTTCGAAAAAAATGAACTTTGAAAAACGACCGTATGTACGACCCATCGAGGATTACGGGGATCACAATATAATTACAAGATTAAAACCCTACGGATTTATATTCAAGTATGATAATTAAAAATATAAGGAATAAATACTAAAGGAATTACGTCGCGAACCATTTACGAATAAGTATTACGAAAACGTTTAAGCGACCGAGCGAACGCGTAAACGATTAAATAAACGTAACGCACTAACTAAACCATGGTAAGAAAGTAATCATGGTTACTTCATCAAATAGTGAGCTAACCATAGGATGATCAAGATAGCTAGCAAAATAGTGTGCTAAGGAAGCTAACACATGTAGTTAGCTTGTAAGCTAGCAAGCTACTTAAATTTTGTCCCCAAGATTTGCAACAAGAATAAACCTAGGATTGAACCTAGGAGAATAAAAATCAAGTGTAAGATATCACACCCCATTTCCTAGAAGCAACCTAGAGAAGCAACCAAGAGAAGCAAGCATAAATACCCCCCCCCCACCCCTCATTATTTCCATTCGGCTATTCAAGAAAAGGGGGAGGAATTCAAAATCAAAACTCAAAATCTAGTAATAGTAAAATCATCCCATTAATTCTTAAGATTCCTAGCAATTAAACTAAGGTAATAAAATTCTTTTATCTCTTTTTATCAAGGTTTGATGGGTGGAAAAAAAATCAAGAAAGTCACTAGTGAATAGTATGAATAGTAACCTCTCTTTGGTTTCTTGATTTCAATGGTGGTTTTAGGTTCCAAAAATCATACCAAGCACTTCCAAGCCTTCACCATCCTCAAGAACACATCTCAAGATTTTAAGAAAGGTAAAAATCTTTGGCCCAACTTTATTTAAGATTCATTTTAAGATCCATTTAGTATGTGGTAGTAAACCTAGTTCAATGAGTGGTATTGATGAATTCTTGGTGTTTAAGTTAAGTAGATTTAAGGTTGATTGTTGTTGCCTCAAGAACATGATGTTCTTGAGAGGAGGTTGTGTGTTGATGATGAAATAATGATTATTGGTGGTTGTGTTAAGAGTTAGGGCGTTAACGAAACCCCGATCGTAAACGTAACTCCATTAAAACCAACAAATCGTAACTTTAAGTTTCTGCAGAAAGTCCCGAAGTTGTAAACTATAGTTTCTTGAAAAGTAACCCTTTATTATGATATACAATGCTATAAGGATCATTTAGACGCTTAAATTGCTTGATTCCGATTTACGGATCAAAAGTTATGACCGTTTTACTAAAAGTGATTTACGCGACAAAAACTGCTACAAATTACGAACTTTGAAAATATAAAGGATCGATTTAAAAGTGTTCATAAATCATGAAATTTTT